>NC_030681.2:135247005-135364505 GCF_000004195.4 Xenopus tropicalis | reverse complement strand
ACTATACGGGCATATTTATTTCCTAGATGCAGTGAGCAATCATCATGCTGTTTTCCCACGATGCACTGTTTTTTTTTTCCAAAATGAATGTGTCATTGTGGGCACAATGTGGGTGTTGAATTGGATGCAATTGTGCTGTGTCTGACTCCGTGCTGAATCCAGTGTAACTGCGTGCGAGTCGTTAACATGGAATCAACTGTGTGTGCACTTCATCGCAAATCAGATACAGTTGCATTGGCATCATTTCCAGTTTTTGGCATGCGAATGGCATCTGCGGGCAATTTTTGGACATTAGTGTGCTATGTCTATTGACACAGGTCGCTGAAAGAACCCTGGAGCCACCACCTAGTCAGAAGGTGACAGCTGTGAGTCAATAGAAGCAGCGATGGAATGGAAGGCAGAAAGGACTGATCAGTGCTGAGCCCATTTGGATGCAAGTGCCATGAAAGCAGTTAAATATGGAGCTCACTTCAGGGAAAAGCATGAATTGCCCATTGCTAAACACCTTGCAAACTTGGGTCTATATGCTATAGGGCTCATTTACATCCACATATGCAGGTCCGGAAATGCAGGCCAAGTCTGCTGGGTGTCCTAGCTTTTGCAGCGACTTTGCAGGAGGGATATTGCAGTAATGAGTGCCAGTGGGGGGATGAAAACCTGAACTAAGGGTAGGCAGAAAAGGTACATGCCTAGCCTCAACACCTCCCCCCCCTCCCACCACTGCGTCCTAGGCAGGTGTCTTTTCTGCCTACCCTTAGTTCAGGTTTTCATCACCCCACTGGCACCCATTACTGCAAGACCCCTCCCGCAAAGTCGCTGCAAAAGCTAGGACACCCAGCAGACTTGGCCTGCATATATGCCCCATAGCATATAGACCCAAGTTTGCAAGGTATTTAGCAATGAATGGGTTAGATATATTAGGAGGTAATAAGGTCAGAAAATGAGAAATACACATACTGGACCCCTGTGAGCCTCCAGCCGGGAACATGCATGTCTGATGCTCAGTATGATTACTGGAGAACATGCAGAGGTTTATTAATCAGTGCAAAAACCAATATGTCAGAAAGGATGACCAAGTTATAAATATAGGCTGGCTATATTAACACTGATGATCAATTCATAAACATTTATAATATAAGTACTTTCCGTGCCTATTTGCTAATAGAATTTCCAGGAACCCACAAAGGTCATTGCTTGATATTCATGGAAAGGTTTGGCTCCAGGTGATTTATTTTGCACTGGCTTCACTGAAGGTATGGAATTATTTTTCTAAAGGGTTTTTTACTGGCAGGTAGGTCCACTGCCTGTTACATGTACCACAGATCCACCAACTCATTTTAAAGCAGATTCCAACCAAAAGTTTACATATTACAGGGCAAAACCATGGGTAAAAGTCCAGCATTGGATAATTATTTTAACCTTTGACTCTACCATCTCTAATCAGCCTATGTGCTGCAACAGTTGCACCTCCGGATTACCCGTTGCCTTGGCCACCCTTCATATATCCTTTATCTTTTCTCTCCTCTATGTCTCTGTTCTTGGATTCCTTCAGTTTTTGTGTAACATGTAATCCTCTAGTGTTTGTAAATGAAAAATAAATTACTTGTTATAGGTAAAAAGACTTGCATGATTAAAGAGCAGAAATTACCTTTAGTAGATTTTCTGCAGGGGCAAACCAGTCATCAGTTGCGAACAACACCTAAAAATGACACTATTTTAATACCAGTTACATGAAAAAAAGTGTAGCCCACTTTTGGAATGGTGCTGCTACTTGTGCCCTCCTGGCTTACTTTTGTCGCTACAGGAGTCCTGAGCCCCTGCTTATTATGGGGGTAACAGGGATTCTTCAATTTAATGGCGTGCCTCCACCCAGAGGTGATGCTGTGGGACTATAACTCCCCACCCTGGGAACTTGATATTATACGTTACTCCTTGACTGGGACTCCACACAACTCCTGGTACCTTGCCCCTCCCTTGGGGTAGTTGCTTACCGGCCAGTAGGTGATCCCTTGGATATGAAGGAGCCAGACACAGGTGGTTATAGTGAACCGGATGAGTATCTTTATTTAGGGCAGGACCTCTCCAGGAGTGGAATACATTCATCAGGGCACCATCTCCTTAGCTTCACTCTTAGAGAACCCTCTCTCCTGTTGGGCTACCCACGGTACTCCCGCCAAGTGACCCTATCTAGGTGCTCCCCCCGGTACTCTCGCGGAAGACCCTCTCTTAGGGCTCTCCCCAGTACTCACGCCAGGCTGACCCTCCACAAGGACTCTCCCCGGTACTCACGCCTAGGTACCCTCAGATTAGGAATCTCCCTCTAGCAGTGGTACTCTCCACCTGACTAGACACTGTGGGCCCTGATCTCCAGCTGATGGATTGCTGTGGGGTCTTAACCCTTTTATCACTCCTGGAGGGGCAATGTCTTCCCTTTCTAACTTAGTTGCCTACATGTCACTCCTAGGGGCACATTTACTAACCCACGAATCCGAATCCGAATTGGAAAAATTCCGATTTTTTCGGCGCCTTTACGACTTTTCGGAAATTGTCGCGACTTTTTCGTTACCAATACGATTTGCGCGAAAAAACGCGAGTTTTTCGTAGCCATTACGATGCGCTCGTATCTTGTCGCGACTTTTTCGTTTTGAGCGCTCGTAAGCGGCGGGCGAAACTTTCAGACTTAGCATGATTTTGGAAGCCTCCCATAGGACTCAATGGCACCCTGCAGCTCCAACCTGGCCCAAGAAAATTCACCATACTGAAGCTTGAATGAATCCGAATCTTTCGTACTCGGCGCGAAGGCTACGAAAAAGTCGCGACTTTTCGCGCAAGTAGTAACGCTACGAAAAAATCACCAAATTTTGCGCAACATTCGGAATGGCAACGAAAAAGTCGCAACGATTTTCCCGAAAAATCGCCAAATACCGATCATTACGAAAAAAACGCAATCGGACGCATTCGGCCCGTTTATGGGTAAGTAAATGTGCCCCCTAGAGTGACCTATCACATAGAACTTCTACCTAATACCCAGGGCTGTTGCACACCTCTGTCCAGAGGGAGCTCCCAGGACTAAAACCTCACAGTACATGGCTGCATCCCTTTTTATAACCTTACATACCACCCTGTGGCTGTAACCCGAACTGCAGGGATACTCCCTGTTAACTATTGGCATCCCAGACCATACCAAGTGTCCCATTAACCAGTACCACCCTGGGTGCCTGTCCTAGGGGTATCTATCTTAAGGGGCCCAAATTTAGAGATCCCTACATAAGAATAAATGGTAACTCTGGCTTCCAAATCAAAGAGCCCCACGCAACACAGAAACCCCTAATAATAATCCGTTCCTTCAAAAAGTATGAATAAATACTATTTTTATATGCTGAAATCCAGCTGCAAAACAGTTCTTCTCTTTCTGCATCATTTATAATCCGGGCAGGGGAGGAGGGACAAAAACATTGATGTTAAAATTGTAACAACTTCTCCACAGCTTACAGACAGCATGCAGGAACTACATAACCCACAATGCATTGCACTGTGATGTTCCTTTCCTTACTGAGATCACATGTGCAGGAAACTGTGGGATTGGGAGAATGGAGGCTGAAGGCAGGCCAAGGACCGTCGTCTACTGTTACATGTTATTTGAGTCTCAAAGTTCCAAACCATATTATTTCATTAAAAAGCATGAAAACATTATTTCCTTTTTCTCTGTAATAATAAAACAGTACCTGTACTTGATCCCAACTAAGATATAATTAATCCTTATTGGGGGCAGAACAGTCCTATTGGGTTTATTTAATGGTTAAATGATTCCCTTTTCTCTGTAATAATAAAACAGTACCTGTACTTGATCCCAACTAAGATATAATTACCCCTTATTGGGGGCAGAACAGCCCTATTGGGTTTATTTAATGGTTAAATGATTCCCTTTTCTCTGTAATAATAAAACAGTACCTGTACTTGATCCCAACTAAGATATAATTAATCCTTATTGGGGGCAGAACAGTCCTATTGGGTTTATTTAATGGTTAAATGATTCCCTTTTCTCTGTAATAATAAAACAGTACCTGTACTTGATCCCAACTAAGATATAATTAATCCTTATTGGGGGCAGAACAGCCCTATTGGGTTTATTTAATGGTTAAATGATTCCCTTTTCTCTGTAATAATAAAACAGTACCTGTACTTGATCCCAACTAAGATATAATTACCCCTTATTGGGGGCAGAACAGCCCTATTGGGTTTATTTCATGGTTAAATGATTCCCCTTTCTCTGTAATAATAAAACAGTACTTGTACTTGACCCCAGCTAAGATATAATTAATCATTACTGGAGGCAAAGGGTATTAGGGTTATTTCATGTTTAAATGATTTTGTAGTAGACTTAAGGTAGGGAGATCCAAATTACAGAAATACCCCATATCAAGAAAACCCCAGGTCCTGAGTATTCTGCATAACAGGTCCCATACCTGTACCACAGTCCTATGCCCTGATTAAAGGCTAAGCTATATGTGGGGTTTTATTTCACCTTTAATATACAGCTGCCTGATACCTACAAGTATCAGTATGTCTTTCTATTTGTACATCCATACGATGTACTTTGCCTCATACAGTATAGTAAATATTTTGGAAAGCTGCCTCACTGGAACGCTCTCGTCAGAACATTAACTTAAAGTTTAGCTGAGATGCAACATTGCTGTGTGTGTCATTAGAGACTTGAACTTTGTAATTACATAAGCATTTCTGAAGAATTAGCAGAATTGGCTTAATAAATCAACTTGTAAAACTTACTAACTGTAAAGGGGAACTAAACATCTAGATGTATTTTTTTTCTATTAAACAAAATTACATTGTTATTTCCTTTACTTTTGAGTTTGTTTTAGAATGTCTCCCTTTTTGAATAATAAACATTGGAATTAGTTGTTCTGCATTGTTTATGTCTATATAGATTTCTCAAACTGAAATTAGCAATGTGTACAGCCGGCACAATACCATAGGTCAGTGTAGCATCAGTCTGCACCTTTAACTAAAACAGCAACACCATTAGGACAATGTCTGCACTGCTGTATGTATGCCAGGGGGCTGCAACTGTGGCGAAGCATAAGAGATGGAAAGGGCTACTATGTTATGGGTGTTATGAGTAGGCTCACAAGAAGTCACAACAACTTAATTCTTACAATGGCAATTTTCTATTTAGGATTACCCAATAGCACATACTACTAAAGCAGTATATTTTTATGAAAATGGTTTATTTAGATGAAGCAGGGTTTTACATATAATTTTGTTTATGCAACATATTTTTATAAAGATCTACATTGTTTGAGGACTATAGTTTTTGTTATACGTCATTTTACTAATAAACACTTTACCTTTCCCCCGACACTTTCACAGGCCAGGTTATTCATCTGCACAAACTCAGAAACTGGAAGACCAATATTTTCTTTTGGAGGAGCAGACATTGCTACAGGGACAAACATTCATTGAAATGAAAATATGTAATAATATTTAATGTGACCAAGTCAGTCCTGAAAAGATCATGACCCAAGAGCAGTTCAAACATTACCATACAGTATTTCTTTGGCTCTGTATAAATCACCCTTGCATATGGTTCACTTGAATATGGTTCATTTGTGAAGCCAAATATCTTGGAAGAAAAAAAACAATAGGGCAGAGGAACATGTACGCTGGTACCTGCTGGTACGCAGGTGGTCACAGCCTCATTGCACCCCCACCCGTTTCTGCTATAGTTTATACAGGAGCAGTGGCCAGCTCCATGTCGTAGCTCCCACCCTTCCCAAGGGTTTTAACCTTGATAGCAAGTAAGTTGCAGGTAAAACTCAGCCCCTTTGTTAAATGTATAATGAAGCAGTAGAATTCTTAATGAATCAGATAAATTGAGTGTAGGACTGGCCGGAGTGGGGATGACTTTGACGTAGTTGGCCAGTATATTGCAATATATGGGCAAAAAATCCCTGTTTTGCTTAAATAGCATTTCTTGGTAGCTTAATGCACAGAATGTCTTATTGTCCTATATATAGTCATAATAGGTAAGTGCAGAGGGTCTCTTGTTGCTGTCTGTATGAATTGTGTGCTCACAGTGTCATTGTACCCCCGCCTAATGGTTTAAAATTTAGTGGTGAGCACAACTTTCTTTTTTTTTTACCCATGATAATGTTCCCACCTTGCCTACAAAAGCAGCCCTGGGTTTATATATAAAGAGGTGAGCATTATATTTTAACCATTCTAATCCTAATGGGGCCCCCTGAAATAAATGGAGCAAGTTCGGATGCCTGTGTGGCAAGTATGTGGCAAGTATAGCACTGAACACCAGTTTTAAGGCAGCTTTTTTTTGAGCCAACAGGTCTTTATACATGGGAATATATCAAAAGTGACTTACAAACTGGTTGGTGAAGTCTTATCTTTGTTTTAAGCAGTGTATAGGTTCATCCTACAGAGTAGAGGCTCCGTCACATCCTCCAAACTTTACAAATCATCAAAGAGTGCACTCCGGAGAACTATATCAATCAAGTGTGATTCTCTGTTGTTTTATAAGGCACATTCACATGAAAACAATGCACCCTTTATAAATACATGAGTAGGACTTTCCACAGCAGAATATGGCATTACACTGGCACGATCTGCTATAGTTCCACACTATTTTTACATAGCTTTATGCTTTATTTATATGCCACATAATGTTGCTGCATACAGTGAGACCAAGGGGGAGCAGATATCATTGTGTTTTATGTGTTTTATTGGTATTAAAGTATTATTGGATCTCTTTAGGGGTTACTCATCAGCCTCTAAATGTTGCTTCAGATTCACTTAATAACATATAATTCACTATTTATTTGTTAAGTAACAACTTTCAAATGCAATTAGGCATTTCTTTTTATTGTATCATTATAGCAGTGTAGAAAGTGTCATAAAAAACAAGCTGTCTACAAACCAAACTTGTCATACTACTACAACTACACAATATTCTCATATCTTCTTACCTTGTGATCAGTTCTTCTCAGATGTCCTATAAAAATAATCCCTTTCTGTCTTCAACTTAAATTGTTCTTAATATTTGATTTTGCCTTTCTCTGGTGTTTTGCTCTCTGTTGTATCTGAGACCAGGTCTGCACACAACATGGTCACAATGGTTAAACAAACAGAGCAAGGCACAATCCCTAACCAGTTAGTCAATCAGTGACTGTTTGCAGATTTCCTCATATGAAAGGGAAAGGCCGTCTTGGGCTGAGGAACAAATTATTCTTACATGAAAGTGTATGTCAGCAATTACAGACATTTTTGGAAATTTCTTGTGCATGGACTCAAGGTTGTTGATCTGCGGCCAGTCTGAATATTGATTCAAGAAGAAAAAGAAGAAAAGATTAACCAGTCACAAAGGAATTTATTTTAGCCCCTTGGGATTAAATTAGCTCATTCCCCTTTGTGTTTTTGTCCTGTTATGATCAGTATATGTAATAGTGCTCACTAATAAACTTCATAGATTCAGTTCTTTGCTAATTCCCTTAGTAGGGTCAGTGTCATCAGGAGACAGTTAATCTGCCTGAAGGTTTTTGGAGTGTGTAAGGACTGTTTGGAAGAAACAGACATGTATGGAATATTTTCCCTCTACTTTTCAATACATTTGCATGTCACTGTCACTTATTGCTTAAGCAAGGATGCTCACCCCACATGTGTTCAGTGGCAGATAGTAAAAACATGAAAAACCCTACTGGATTCCATTTTCATGGAAGCGATACTCACCTGTAGCACAGTATCTCACCGAGGCTCATTGTCTTAATCTTTCTTTTGGCCTTTTCAGTTTGGTCCATGAATTAGGACACCTAAACCCTGATGTCATTGCTTTTACCTGATGCTTTTGTGATTGAAAACCCAACATAAATTATCATCATTATTTATCTTGTTCAGATCTTGTTCAAGTCAGAAACCTATTTAATTGTAACTCATCACAACTAATGAGCAACATCACTACTATGACTACTAACCAGTTTACACTTGTAAAAAGTTTAAGGAATGGGGGATTATGTAATTCCCTGTTAATGGTAAAGGGCATAAAACCCCTTGATGGAGATTAAAAGTAGCTTGCTAGCCAAGGGGATAAAATGCTTAGAAAGGTCTCCAACCACTCTTTAAGTTTCTGGAGGGTACCACTAAGCTACCCACTCCAAACCCCTATATAACTCAATGCTATGGACAGGGGCACACAAAGTGGATTGTCCACTTTCCTCTGTTTTTCACCCATGTGGAGGGAAGTAGATCTGCTATCACACGCTCCTTTATGTAGCGACATTTACAAGCATTGCATTGGCCTATGTGGAGCTACATGCAATGGATACTGACACGAAAACGCATACTTTACGTTTCCACATCAGTATCTGCTCATGTAGCTCCCCACAGTCTGATGGAATGCCTGTAAATGGAGCTACAGGAAGCATGGCACAACAGCAGATCCACTTTCCTATCCCTGGGTTATAAACACAGGCAGAAGAAAGTGGACAATCTGCTTTGTGTGCCCCTGTACTAAGGAAAAAGTTTTTTATTCCAGGTAAAGAATAATTGTGGTGTTGCTGGTACTTCATGGGCCTTAGAGTAGGCTAAAGTCCCTTTAGTTATTCATATATCAAGCTAAACTTAGCCTGTGATTGTCCTTGATCCAAGATTTAGCAGGGCCCTATATATGCTGGACTTAAATATTCACCTTTTAAAGGTTTTTTTTGTTTATTTATTATGCTGCCAGCTCTAACATACTAGGCATAGGAGTTGAGAATAAGTAATTACTGCTTCTGTAAGGCAAGACGAATCATTTAAAATATAAAAAAAAAAAACCCAACAATTTTAGTTATTAATTCCATGTAGATACACAAGTGCAAAATATCACCAGTGAAGAAATATTTGATGAAGTTCTTGAAAGCTTGCCACAACTAACACGACACTTAAGCCGGTAATGTTATAGGTATATCACTGAGATTGTAAGCTCTACGGGGCAGGGACCTCCTTCCTACTGTGTCTCATACCCCATGGCACTTATTCCCTGTGCATTTATATATATTTATTGTATTTATTTATTATAACACTTGTCCTCCCTGTGTGTAATTTTGTATTTTGTAAGATTGTACAGCGTTGTGTACCCTTGTGGCGCTTTATAAATAAAGTTATACATACATACATAGGTGCATTTTGTTTCCACTGGATATCTTAAAAACCCACACAGGAAGCAAACTGATTTAATTGGCTTTAATGCTGATTATTTTATATCATTATCAGTACAAATACAAATCAATTAGGATATCATTAATTAACAGGATACAATTAAGACAGTTTAAATGATCAGGGTGTTGTTGCTTTTCTCTGTTTGTTATTTGGTAATTGTTCCTGCAGTTGTTAGAAGGGATACATCATTAGCAGAAAATATCTTAGCTTTGTGGTACAGACTCATTCCCTCCGAGGGATGGGGATGAGGCAAAAGAAAAAAAATTGAGTTTGGTGATAAGCAGCAATAATTGACCTTAATCATTTAAACTCCTTGAAACCTAAATAGCTTACCAATTAAATACAAAGAGTGGCTTTGGCGAACATCAAAAAATTAACAAAACGAGTAATGGACGAATTCTCTATTTTTTTACCCCACCCCAAATTTGCTCACAGAGAATTTAACAGGATTGAACTGCCTCATCAAAAAAATAAATTAACAATGTCAAAAAGAGACATCCATGTAGCCCTGTGGCAGGCTGGGGGCCATACATATCCATTAGAAGGCTCTAAGGCCTCTAGGTGCACAGGACTGATTTATAGTAAAGCGCCTGAGAGCCAGTCAAGATCCCAGGCAAGGATTTCTCAAATAAGGGAAATACATTGAAATCTACATTTGGATGCATTTATAATCAGCCGCACATTGCCACAGATCAGTAACCCCTAGCAACCAATCATATTTGCATTAAGCATTTTAATATTCATTTTAATATTCATTTTTTTATTAATTGCCTTTCTCTTCTGCCTCTGACTGATTTGGCTCAATTCAGATTCAGTTCAATTCTGAAAAACATCTCACAGTTTATCACGTGAAAAGCCTATTGAAGTCTGTGGGAAAAAACTGGAGCCGAATTAGGAGAAAAGTTAAATCTCAGCCATATGTTTTCACATGATAAACCATGAGATAACTTTTTTTTAACCCTTACTTTAAAGGATATGTAAACCCTACATTTTCCTGTATAAAAGTTGGGTGCATCTCCCCCACCCAAACCACACCATTTGTATTACATATATTTCTCCAGCACGGATACAGCCAGCACTGCCATCTTTTTATTGGCTGCTAGACTGGAGGGTGTGTTTTGTATCCTGAGCTGAGAAGAACTGAGCATGCCCAGTAAGCCAAGAGCCAAAGTTAATTCTTGAGGGAGGGGACCGAGTGGATTAGTGGAATCCTAAGTGATTAAGGGGATGCTGTTACTTACTGTTAACCTTTGAACAACCTTTGGAGTGGCAGGTTTTTAAAGATTCCAAATAGGATGTTCACTGATTACATTTTTTGTGGGTGGTTTACATTAAAGGGGGAGTATTTATAAAGGTGTGTAACATATTTTAGGTAAAATTGTAAAAGTTGGTGTAAGATAAATGTAGTATATCTCTCCATTGCATTCATATGTTTAGAAAGAAAATGCTGGATAATAATATAGTGCTTCACAAGTAAGCAATAATTAGAATGTATTTTTGTTTTGTTTTAGGAACAAAAAGGCATCTAAAATGTGCACTGTATGTAAAAATGTGGAGAAACCAATGTAGAAAAGAACATCAAACAATAGGGGTAATATATTATTCTCCGGGGTTCATGTGCTAGAGCACTCACTTAAGAAGCAGTCTGGGGGGATATAGCTCTTTTCAGCGCTATGTTCTTGAGAGGAAGCTGCAGGTCTTTGTATTCCTATATACAGCCCGTGGGTCTATATGAATGAAAGCAAGGGTGTATGACCATAGCTTAACTGTTTTCCCATCTTACAGAGTGATGGTGTTAGGATCAGCTGGAATTCAAGCCAGGAACCTACAGGTTTCTGCCCATTCTCCTTAACTATTAGGCCAGGAAAGTAGCTTGTGAGTTTCTGATTTACTCTCATCCTCGTTTATTCTCAAGTTTCGCCTTGCCCTGCCATCACAACCAAGCAGCCTTATTTGTCAGCCAATCAGAGCTGTCCGAGTCCTATTTAAACCCTTCCTTGACCTCACTTCCTTGCCTGAACATTGGCCTCTGATAGCTTAAACACGGTGGCTTGTCTTTAATTCATGCTGCCCTCGCTCCTGTTCCTGCTCCAGTCCTTGTTCTGAGTCTATACTGCCTAATCTTGTCCCTTTGCTCACTTCATCCCACTCAGGCCGATCTGTCCTGCTCCTGCCTGTCCAGTTCCTGACTGGTCACAATAACTAGTCCTTGCCTAAAGGACTCACCACCCATATAATCCCATACAGAATGCTCAGACCCCAAGAGCCTACAAGAGCCCTCCTGCCCTGTACCAAGCATTGTGCTTGTCCAGCAGAATTTCTGGCTTGCTTTAAAAAAGAGGCACTATGGAAACAAGGACACTTTTAAATATTTCCTGCTCTTGTGCAAAGAACTTTTTTGGGGGTGACACTTATATGAAGCTAGGGAAACAGATGAAATGCTAGTACTAATGTGCTTGCCGGGTTCAATGAAGGGTTGAGATTGGATGCCTGTTGGCTCCGTTTGCCTTCCAGGTGAGCTTCACACTCCCTTTCTCATCTGTACATGCTATATACTCAGCATCTGTACCTGTGAAGCAGAAGAGCTTTAGTGCTTTACTTGCCCTGCAAAGGATGGTTTGCCTGTAGAATGCTGGGGCCAAAATAGAATTACAGCTTTTACTAATGCAAGCAGGGCTGGATTTAGGGTAAATAGCACCATGTGCAAACAAATGCACTGTCCCTCATCAACAGTCTGAAAAGCAATGTACAAAGTATAATGGACCCTTTATCTACCTGCCTGAAAAATAGTAGATTTTAACAAGTATTTTGGTATTAAAAATACATTTTAATATCATTTTGTATTACAGTGTATATAGAAGGATAATGGCCACTTTCCTTATGGTGCCCTGTGGGACCCAACAGGTCAAAACACTCAGAGGCCAACCATGTATACATGGCATTTTGATATGGGTAATGTTTGCTTAAATAGCCTTATATACAGTATATATATATTTATAAATATCAATGTATTATTCATTTGCACATGCTGTTTATCAGAAAACGGAAGAAGCGATATTAATTAGTAATTATCAGTTCAGGACAGGAAGCAGCACTTCAAAAAATGAGAACCCTAAGAAAATAAGAAGTATAAGGCCAATGACTTCCTAGAGATTACCGAAAGCAAAACATGATATCAGGTATAAATTGATAGAAAAATATATACATATCCATGCACGTTACACAGTATTTCATTTACAGCCTCTTTCTATTTCCTATTAGCATGCCTTTTAACTTGATAAAAATGCTTCAGTTCTTGTTTTGAGAGAGAAATCTACTCGGGATGGAAATAGACTACTTTCTATTCCACTTATCCCCTGATAGCCTGTAACAGTTGATGCAAAAAAAGAAATACACGAGTAAGAGAAAGCACGAGAATGGAAAATGACATTTTATCTGTATGCAAACTTCGGGTTTTTGGAATACAAAACTAAACTAACTTGTTTTGACTGAATGTCAAACAGATCCAGCTAGCTGAGCCGGAAAGGAAACATGAATAATGTTTAGATTCCACTCTGGGCTTGTCCTGTTGTGCTATATCTGGCTCTTTACGGGTATATTTTAATGGGGATAAAAACAGATGCTCTTAAGGTAACATTGCAAGGTATAAAGAACATTTAACAGAGAGGAAAGAGACAGCAAAGTGTTTGTTTGTTCCACTCCTGTAATGTGATATTTCTGGGCTTTCAGACTTCATGGGTTGAAGCCACCCTATTCTCAGCCAGTGCCAGCTTGCCCTAAGCCTCTAATCAAAATCTTACAAATGTATAAACATGAATGCAAATATTTGTAGCAGAAGTTACTCTGCTGTAGCTCCAGGGTAGCAATTAACCTTCACCCTCACCCTATACATACTGCACCCATTCACTCCTTTGGACTCCATGTTGGGAGCCAGTCTTACAGCCAACATTGTAGGCAGTATAATAACTTTCTCTACTAATAGTATATGCTGCTCTATGGGAAGTGGAGCTTTTCCCATCTGTTTTAATATATGATGAGATACTGGAGGAGCTCTTCAGCCCTTAGTTAAGACCAGTTATGTTGATGAATTATTAAAGTCAGTTGAATTCTTATTCAGAGGAAAGCAGCCCCCACTCATGTATCAAGGTGATATCCTTGCCTTTTGAAATCCTGTTCCCTGGCTGTACCATAGGACCTTGGTTAATATGTGCTATTACGTTCAAGAAAAACATCCATCAAAAATATGCGTAAACACCTCATTTGACTTTCCCACCCCCACGTGGCAGAACTCCTACAGTGCTAGGCAGTCAAGGATCATATCTGAGGAGACAACCCTACACCAATAGGTACTAAAATACAATAGGAATTCTGCAATCACTGGTTAGCTGGTAGGTCAGCCCAGGTCCAAAAATACCTGATTAGAAACTGTCTGATTGGGACCATACAGTTGTATATTATGAGATGGATATATGGGTTCTGGTGAAAAATAGATCTAATAGAAGATACAATGAGCAGAAATTATAAATTTAAGACAGCAAAAAGAAAAAATATATATTTGAAGGGGCAGTTCCCCTTGAAATAATTAATCTATGTTCTGGTTGCCTGGTACAGTGACCATAGAAGCCATGGCCAATAAGAGACCAGACAGAATGGTAAACTGTTAAAAACTGAAGCACAAAAAAATAATAAATACAAAAAATACTGCTAGTAAGAATATTATTTTTTACATGACGTTAATAGTTAATTTTAAGGCAAACAACCCCTTTACACATTAGGGGTAATGTAATAAAAGGCAAAAATGTTGCCTAGCTCTAATAACCCATAGTAACGCAGGAGCATTTTTATTACAGCTCAAAGATTGTTTTTATAGGAAACAATATCAGAAAACATGCAACAAGTTTTTTTGGGGAGTGTTTCATATGAAAAAATCTCAAGGTAAGTTAATACGTATTCCCCTTAGTGCTGCTTTCAAACAGCTAATTAACACATGCTACCTGCTGATTGGTTGCTGTGGGTTACTAGACCTGGTGCAAGCTTGACAACTTTTTTACATTGCCCTTTCTGGCCTTAAAATATATGTTGCCAATGTTTTGTTATATTTACTAATTCTCATTTCATTTTAGGCATTTTCAGATATTTATTTTTCCCTTTCTTTATTAAGAATTGTCACATGGACCCTGAAGATGGGCTTAAGGTGGCCATACACGTGGCGATCCGACGATGTTTCGTACAACCATCGGTCGCACGAAACATCGTAAGATCCGCCACACACCATTCAGGGCTGAATCGGCAGGTAAGGAGGTAGAAACAATAGGATTTCTACCTCCTTCTGCCGATTCAGCTCTGAAGGGAGAATTTTGGTCAGGCGCCTTCTATGGCGCCCGATCAAAATTTTCAAACTTGTCCGATCGGCGAGTCGTCCGATATCGGCAGCTTCCTGCGATATCGGTCGACTCGCCGACATGCCATACACGCACCGATTATCGTACGAAACGAGGTTTCGTACGATAATATCGGTGCGTGTATGGCCACCTTTAGGCTTCTCTCCCATCTGCTGCACTTATCCCTTGGTGAAATACATGAATTATCTTACAGCGGATGCTGAGAAATAAAGTTCACAGCAGATGGAGGGACACCAGTTCAACCCCCTCCTCATACCAGAGGATACAGATATTTTAACAGTAAAGATAAGAATAACATTCCAGTCTGCCACACTGTGTTATCCATCACTGCTAGTGGTTCTTAAAGGATCTTACTTGCTGTTTGATGTTTACAGTTAAGCAATACTTTTGCCATCTCTAATACATTTGAGTGGTATATGTATTTCATAATTGAATGTGAGACGGTTATACATTTTCTTTATCAAACTCACAAATAAAATACATAGTGATGAGGCAGGAAACATCATTCCATCCTCCGGAGGAAACCATCTCAGCACAGTCTTCCTCATCATATGCATTGTTGGGTTCTCCCTGGCGCCATTTATTAAAGGTCTGCATTGGAGACCGATCTGAATACACAAAGTGGCCTTCTCTTTCCAAGTCATTGATCCCAATGAAAACTCTTGAGAGGCCAGCTTGATTAATGTAAGAGGCAATCAGACTGTTAGTTGTTTCATCCTTTGGCATGCTGAGGGTCCCGCCTCTTCCCTGGCAGTAGTCCTGGGCATCAATGTACTTCTTCTCTTCCTTCACCAGCAGGTAGATTTTTGTATCCGTCTCTCGCACTCCAGCAACAACTGCGGGGGAGGGCAGTGCTGAAAAGTGAGCACTTGTATTTCTATAACAACCTTAATGCACATTAAATCAGTTCAAGCACATCTCAAATGTCAGTCGGTTATATACAATTCATAGATTATACTGACCCAGGACTTAGAAAGCAACTGAACTCACCAGTACTTACAGTATATAGTAAGGAATTATTTGATATATATAGTTAGTGGGGCCTACAGGGCATTTGCAACTGAATAGTCAACAAGTAAGGGTTTGTAAAAGTATGCCCATGTCCAGCTGATATGCCGCACCTTATATGGCAGGCACTAGTGATGTGCGGGCTGACCCACAACCTGTAGGATCCATGGGTTTACCCTTAGGTTAGGTGGGTTAGGGTTAAAATTTGGGTAGCCATTGTGGGTTTTAGGTTGGGTGCAGGTCATACTGGGGAAGTTCACTCTTCCTCTGCTCCCGAAGATTCCCTGTCTTGGAACGTAAGGTTTGCACAGAAATAGTGAACAGAGCGGAAAGACACAGTTGGATGCAGGTCCTACAATGGCAACATTTTGTGGGTTCATGTTAAGGTTTTGTGGGTTAGGGTCAAGTGCAGGCTGAGTTTTTCCTCATCCGCACACTAGCAGGCACAACTTACTACAAAATGTGCACTAATCACTGTGTAGTGCAACTCTGGAATCAGCCATAGATTTACCCAGGACAACAGGGGGCACAGAAAAAAATGGAATGCTGGAATACTGTGGGCATGAAACAGTATAAAGTTGTTGGTTGTTTACATTCCCCTCGCAGTATAATGTAAATGTAGACCAGATGATAAATGAAAAGTTAATGCACATAACTAGTAACATCAGCGTTTTGGCCTGAAATGCCATAATGCTTTCCCTAAGAACAATAGCTTTTAGCAAAACTACAAAATTTGCCATTTTTATAAAATTATATTTGTTTATATGGATATTGCTAACAAAATGCTGTCCATTATGATAATTGGTAGCTATAGGAAATATATATACTGCACACAAGCCAGCTTGCTCTGATCATGCATTAGGTAAGAATCAAATGTCATCATTTCTGCCTTCCCATGTTTGCCATTTAATCGACATTGACATTTTTGCTCTTCAGGAAAACCCAACATGGACAAGCAGTCTAGAAAATGTGAATTATACATACCATTTTTTACAAATTTCACTTCTGTAGCCAACTGAGCAACTTGAATGTCCATTTCTCCAACAGCCTTTCTAAGCTGTCCACATTCACAGGGGATTCCTACATGCAGAAAAGATAAATATCCAAACAACATTGGATGACATAAGTCAATTTTAGTCAAAAACCTGCCTTTAATTTCAATAATGGGATCATTCTTTTTTTTTTTCAGCGCCAATCATGTTACCAATGATAACTTTAAGCCTGACTCTCATTGTTTTTATCACCTTTATGTACCCTCAGACCTTTATTAAAGAGATTGTATCCTTTGTACAACTACCTCATACATTAATAATGAGACCCAAATCTACCAGGTAGTGACCCCCTATGCCTGAAATGTCTGGAACACAGACAGTTCTATATTATCCACAGAGATAAATTTGATTTCATTGCCTGCATCAAGAGCTGCACCAAAAACTCCTGGTGAAACCCCCATCCCCTTCATTTGTCAGTGCATTGCTGGATCTGCAGGGCTAGAGTTAGAGAAGCAACAGAGGTAAGTGACTAGAGCCCTAGAGCCTTCCCACCATTGAGCCCTAGGCACAAGTTTCTGCTGCCTTCCCCAGTTCCTGTTCTGTATTCATGGATAGGTCTGGTAAAACTCAAAAATTCTAAGTAATAAGTATTTAGCTTATGCTGTGCATTAGTATATTGTAAAATCTAAGTATCTAGTACTATTATAAAATCAAAGTAGGCCCCATCTTCAAACATCCAGTTACACTACTTTATGTCAATGGCAGTAGCATAAATGGCACTGTCATCACTCGTACAGTGGCAGATAATGCCTGCTATTCAGGTCCCTTCAGACTGATATGGGAGAAAAACATAAATTGTAATCACCATATTTATACTGTATATGGATATGTAAAGTTTTTGTTTGGGTAGTACATCATTAACTATTTTTTTTTCCAAAAGGTGAGGGATGGAGCTGCAGTGGACTTCCATTTCAACAAGATGGCTTTTTTACATAAAATAGCAATTGCAAGTAACACAGCCTTTGATATGATGAAGTCTTCCAGCACCTCCAATAAGCATAACCTCAACTGGTGCCATTTTTGAAGAAGAGGAGCACCAGCCCTGAGTAGCAGGTAAGCATCTAGAATCATCTTAGCAGCCCTATTGATTTTCCTTTTCCTTTAAAGGATGATGCCATGATCCCCAGAGGAAAAGGGTTCCAGACCTGTGATTTGGCCATTTATTTATGAGGCTAGCAATTTACAGTGCACTAGTAAACAAATTAGAAAAGTATACATTCCCCTAGCCTCCTGCAAACAGTAAACAAGCTGAAGCACTAAGTAATTAGGAAAAATGAATTTAACATTATATTTTCATAGTTACCTGGCTCTCCATTTGGCCCTGGGGGGCCAATCTCACCAACATCCCCCCTTTCACCTTAATGATAGAATAAAACAACTTTAACAAGAAGTTATTTTTTTGTATTACAATTTGTCTGCACTGTCTTTATCTAGATTACTAGAAACCTTTGGAACATAACAGTATTATCCTTTAGGATATTATACTGCAATACCTGGAGTTGATTTTATGAGACTACAGCTCTTTGTAACAGAAGAATAAGTAAGAGAATGAATTTGCTGTTCTTGACTAGTACCTTCACAACCCTGAGTAATCTTGCTTGCTTGTAGGACCCAGTTAATCTAGTTTCTCTCAGGTCAGCTGGCAAGTTGTACGTACCTAAATATGAGCTCCGTCAGGTTTCAAAGGTGCGCTAAGACTACGTAAAACATTTATGGATAAAAAACAACAGGCCTGTCCAGTGGGTATGGTTAGCAGGTAAAATCACACTGGGAATATATGTAAGAGGCTTCAAACCCCATTAATGGGAGGCAACATCAATAAGAGGAAAATACTTCTACTGCTCCTCTGTTCAATATAACTTAAATAATAACTTACATAACTATGAACAAACCTTTAAATAGACATATATATTACTCACAAACATACCTTTCGAACCTATAGGGCCAATCTTTCCATGACGACCCATGCTTCCTTTTATTCCTTTATCGCCCAATTCTCCTGCAAATACAATTGCATAAATGCTTTTAATTCAAAACTCTCAAATGTTTGCAGTGTTTTCAGTTACTGGTAAACCTTGCAATATCTGCTGTAATCATTCTGTATCCCTAATTAGTTCTGGGGGTTAATTACACATTTAGGGTACAGACTTTCACAGCTACTCATACAATCTTAAATGTGTCTGTTGCATGTAAACAAAATGACACTGATCTCACCAGAAGCCCCTTTAAGTTCTTTAAAGTGGGAACAAATGTTGGATTGTGCCCATATTTTGCACTTTGCACACTGCCTTCCCTTTGGTAAATGACCCCTATTATGTTGTTGGGCTATCGTACCAGCCCAAAGTGACCACCTTTCAGTAGCGAAGATCTGTACTTTGTGTATTAGCCTCGATCTAAATGGCTAAAGGGTGGCTTAGGCACGTGAATATTCTTTTGTCTTTACTTTATGTAGGTTAGTGACATCAGTTTTTAAAGAGGGAACAAAAATATAATCTTCAAACCCTAATGAGATATGGCTACATTACAACATAAAGTGTGTATTAGGGATGCACTGGATCCAGGATTTGGTTTGGGGCGCCCATTTTCAGCAGGATTCGGCTGAACTGAATCCAAATTCTCAAAATAACATGACTTTTCGTCACATAAACATGGAAGTTAAAAATTTACTATGCACTGCTCTTTATCCATTACCTAGTCTGCTAAAATCATTTAAATATTGAATAAACCTCATAGGATTGTTTTGCCTCCAATAAGGGTTAATTATATCTTAGTTGGGATCAAGTACAGGTACTGTTTTATTATTACAGAGAAAAGGGAATCATTTAACCATTAAATAAACCCAATAGGGCTGTTCTGCCCCCAATAAGGGGTAATTATATCTTAGTTGGGATCAAGTACAGGTACTGTTTTATTATTACAGAGAAAAGGGAATCATTTAACCATGAAATAAACCCAATAGGGCTGTTCTGCCCCCAATAAGGGGTAATTATATCTTAGTTGGGATCATGTACAGGTACTGTTTTATTATTACAGAGAAAAGGGAATCATTTAACCATTAAATAAACCCAATAGGACTGTTCTGCCCCCAATAAGGGGTAATTATATCTTAGTTGGGATCAAGTACAGGTACTGTTTTATTATTACAGAGAAAAGGGAATCATTTAACCATTAAATAAACCCAATAGGGCTGTTCTGCCCCCAATAAGGGGTAATTATATCTTAGTTGGGATCAAGTACAGGTACTGTTTTATTATTACAGAGAAAAGGGAATCATTTAACCATTAAATAAACCCAATAGGGCTGTTCTGCCCCCAATAAGGGGTAATTATATCTTAGTTGGAATCAAGTACAAGGTACTGTTTTATTACTACAGAGAAAAAGAAAATAATTTTTATAAATTAGAATTCTTTTCTTATAATGGAGTCTATGGGAGATGACCTTTCCGTAATTCGGAACTTTCTGGATAACGGGTTTCCGAACAAGGGATCCCATACCTGTATTGGCTTTGGTGCATCCCTTGTGTGAATCATGGAGGGCTTTCTATTTAACCTTGGTCAGTTTGTCTTCCATAAAGAAAAGTTAATCATGGAATATATATACCAGGGCTGGCTAGCTGGAGGTCATGGGATTGGATGTGGCCCTCAACAATTTTTATGGCCCCCAGTTTGTTCTGGGGCTCCATAGACTTCATTGTATGACATCATCATATTTATATAATCTGGGCCTCAAAAAAAGAGAATTAATCTGCTCAACTGGAAGTAATAATTTGGACAGCAATGATATATACCTCCTAATATGATTTAATAAAACATTTGTTTCATTTGGAGTTGCTTTCTTTTGCCTTATTTGTTGTTCTGTCTAGTCCCGTGTAAGCCATAAAATCCCTCTCCTGCCTTCTCGCTATATATATGTAACACGTGACAGCCCATAAAGAAGCAACGGGTGTCCAGATACGAGAAAATACTTTTCTTGTTAATTTGATCAATGAAATGTCACTGTTAATAGATGTCAAAAAAATAAATATATTGCTCCTCCAATAAAATAGCTCCGCTGGAGTTTATGCCTTGATTACCCGAGTGAGCCTACAAAGAGGTGAAGCAGTAAAGATTTTTATCCATCTAAACTTGCCGCCCGCACTAAATCCGTGGTGAAGTTTACTGGCGGTTGTTATTTTCCCCCGGCATTGTTAGTCGGTATTACGAGACAAGAGATACTGCAAAATACATTGCAAATATAAATTCCTTCTCAGCCTGCATCTATTGGCACGAAAGAGGAGATACTGTTTTTCTGCTATTATTCTGCTACTTCAAACAAGAGCATGAGCAAGTGGCAATATACTGGATATTACCATATAAATGACAGCTCTTGCTATCCCTGCTCCTAGCAATGTATTCAGATAAATAGTTCCATCCTTAAGAAAATACCCTGAGCTGTACAGGCTGGTAATTGGTTCAATAAAAGTGTATGAAGCAGCTATCAAGGTAGTGCAGTTTTGTGGGTCATACTTACAGCTGGTACAAAAGGACAGAGTAGAATATAATGGTTTCGCTAAATTGCTCGCAGCGGGGGCCAAATAACGTTTAAGAATAACAGGCCTATTCTTCTTTTTTTTTATCTTTTCAATCACTCATCGGAAAGGTGTGTTTTGTGCTACTTAACACAATGTGCATAAAATCAATCCGTGTCAAGTAATAGGTTCTATAAATATGAACCTTTTAGAAGCTGTACAAAGCAATATTTGATCAAGTAGATACGCCTTCTTTAGCTTTATAAATATATATATATATATATATATATACCCATAGGTATGTATAAAGGAAGAAACTGATGATAGAGTATTACGCAAGAGCAAAGGTAGAAAAGGAAAAGTATAAATAATTAGGCTTACTGGTCTCACCATACAGTGCACACTGTTCTTCAATGGAAAACATGGATATATTTTTTATTGCACATTTACAGAGTGGGTCCTTGTACCAGCACAATGGTGCAAGCTTACTTCCCTGGTCCCAGATACATGTACCTCCATCTGTGTCCACAACCTGCATGGTTGCAGAAAAAAGAGGGTGTGTGCTAAAACAATGCCCCCCCCCCCCCCCCTTGGTCTTCTGATATGTAGTTACATACAGCTAGTTGTAGAATAGGCATAAAAGTAATCTACCAAAATTTTATTAAGCAGTGTATCTGCTTTGGTTGTTTCAGGGCAATATATGGCAAACATTAGCTCTATACACAAACACCCTTATTGGATTTGTATCCAATAACACAATGTGGCAGTGCTGTGTGAGATGCAATGGTGAAACTGCAGACAGGAGGATGGGTTCAAAGGCATAAGTGCCTGGGACTTCTGACTTTTGCTCCACTAACTTTGCTACTCTTTTATATGAGGGAAGGGCAGAGGGAGGATATCATTATGGATCATGTTTCCAAGTGTGTGGATCATGTTGCGTAGTTGGGGGGGTTGATCATAACGGACTCGTTTATAAAGTCCATTTTTCTCTCAGTTGTTGTAAACTGCACTAAATGCAAACACTGGGTTGCAAATGAGTTCTAATGTGTCACTGTCTCCCTTGAAGGATGATGTTTAGATAAGTGATTTAGCTGTTGCCATTGTTTTATACAACACTGACATTTTATGGATAATTTAACTTACAACACAAGGCTCCTCTCACATGAACACGTGTTATAAGATATAAAGAAGAAATGATGATATGGAATGGCACGAATTTTGAGTGAGAGTGATACCCCTTTGTATATTTATAAGGGTGATGTAAACATCACTGCACAAATAGCTTCAAGCACTGCTTTGGTTATAACTATGAACCCTAAAATATCCCTATTTTCAGATTTTGCTTTTCAGAGGGAAGCCAAAGTGAACTAGAGTGGTAAAATAATGTGTTCAATTTACCTGTGTGGTAGTTAATAAAAACTGTTAATTTTGTTAAATCCAAATAATATGCAGAACAGGTTCTAAGTGTAGTGATCAATAAGGTTTTTATTAGAAGTCTTGTTTACTGTCACATAAGGCCATGACAAACCCCAAGGGAATAACTGGATTCCACTCTATGGGGCACATTTACTAATCCTCGAATCCGAATCCCAAATGGGAAAAAAAACGGATTGGAAACGGAAATTTTGCGATTTTTTCGTCGCCGTCGCGATTGTTTCATATTTGTTGCAACTTTTTCGGCGCTGTCGCGACTTTATCGTATTTTGCGCGATTATTTCTTTGCAGTCGCAATTTTTTCGTATTGCGCTATAGTAAACGGCGTAAAAAACAATCCGAATTTTTCGCGACGGCGACGAAAAAGTTGTTTAAAATATACAATAAAGTCGTACCAGCGACGGAAAAGTCACGCAAAATACAAAACGACACAGACGAAAAAAACGCAAAAATACCGATCATTACGAAAAAAACGCATTCGGACGCTTTCGGACGTTCGTGGATTAGTAAATGTGGGCCTAAGTGTAGTGTTTGGCCTATAACAGACACCTTTGGCTTTGGACCTGTCCTCTGCTACTCTAGTGCCACCAGGTTTCCCTGCATGAAAATCCAGAGACTGGGAACTGAACATATAATGGAGGCAAGGAAAGAAAAGAAGCTGATGGAAAACTCAGCAGCTATGGGCAAATTAACAGGTGATGGTAACCGGGTTCAAATCCAGGCAGGGTATTGCATTACCTTCATCAATGAGAAGCAAGAGAAACCATTGCAACACTTTCCACTTTGGTTCTAAATAAGTTTCCTAACCCCAAATATAAAGATTTGGGCACATTATACTGTCCCATGATGACAGATTATTATTATTATTATA
Organism: Xenopus tropicalis; assembly: GCF_000004195.4. Lineage (NCBI taxonomy): Eukaryota > Metazoa > Chordata > Amphibia > Anura > Pipidae > Xenopus > Xenopus tropicalis. The sequence continues at coordinate 135,341,009 of NC_030681.2, read as the reverse complement.
TATGTCTTTAGTTTCACATAAAAAAGTTTGCACTCATGTGTCCAATGGTTGATTAGTTGCAGAAATCTAAGCAATGACTTTGTTATTTTCCTGGTAATTTGACTACTCTGGGTCTTGTTTTAATGCCACTGCGCAGCCTTTATACTCACTATAATTACATTTAAATTATAGTTGGTTGCAATAAGCTTATGCAGCTTTATTGTTTACATGAGAGATATGGTACAAGCTCTCTGTTATAATTCAAAGCTATAATAAAGTTAACACTGAACAGCTTAAAAAGGAACAGCATTGGTTTAGACACAATATATATACAGTAAATATGGCACCCCGTGGCGTAATACTGTAATTACTCGTTGGTGAAGTAAAGAGAATGGGAAATTGGCCACAAACGTATCCTAAAACACCTCCTAATGAAATGAACTTATTTTTGAAGAATTGAGTGAGTCATTTTCTCTTCTCCCTTTGATAAATAAGTCCCTTAATCTCTCAGTCAGACACATAGTCACCTTCTAAAATGCAGGAATAATGTTCCATAGTAATACAGAAAGATATGTTTAACAAGCCCAGTGGGTGGACATCAATAAACACTGTTTCAATAGAAGATTCGAGATCTTAATTTGAGCAGATACTTATGTAAGGTCTGAGAAGGTGCTAATAGTACATTGTTGTATTTATGTTACCCGTAATAATCTAAGAACATTAGTCAGTAGATAATAGATTGGGTATTTGGGAAATGCCCATTACTTTCCCCATATCGGACACTTCTATCTGGTATAAGACAATAAGCCTTACCATGGAGGGACAAGTGATAGATTCTCCTTTCACTCTGTCACAAGACCAACTGGCGTTATCTTACACAGCGCTGCATTTAATCTAAGGGGAAATTATTTTTTTAAATTGCCATACGCACAGAAGGACAAGCTGTGATATATAGCCATCTTCCAACTAGGCTACAGGAGCACATTCAAAAGTAAAAAGGTCTTTCTTTAGCTTCAATATATTTTTCTGTAATGTGGAGTAAAAATCATGTCATACGATTACATTTGTTAGATTTTGTGCATCCACGTATTAAATGTAATTTTATTTTTGGATGATCATTTTATGCAAGACAGTATTTTTCTAAGCTGATGATTGTAGGGCCATTACCAGGAAACACAATTCTCAGTACCTACATTAATGCAGCAATACAATCTCTGACCACTTTCATTTTACATACATATATACAGTATATTTCCAATATAGTCCATCACACACCGGTCTTTCATGAAAAATACAAAATAAATCTTTGATCAACGTTTCAGCTCAAACTCAAGCCTTCATCAGCATTTATTTTTTATTTTTCACAAAAGACTTGTGTGTCCTGGACTATATTGGACATAACTATTTGGTTTTCTGAGCACCCAGGCATTCCTGGTTTGTTACCTGTTGTGCACCTGATTTCATATATATATATATATATATATACAGGTATAGGATCCCTTATCCAGAAACCTGTTATCCAGAAAGTTCCAAATTACGGAAAGGCCATCTCCCATAGACTTCATTATAAGCTAATAATTCTAATTTTTTAAAATTATTCCCTTTTCTCTGTAATAATAAAACAGAACCTTGTACTTGATCCTAACTAGGATATAATTACCCCTTATTGGGGGCAGAACAGCCCTATTGGGTTTATTTCATGGTTAAATGATTCCCTTCTCTCTGTAATAATAAAACAGTACCTGTACTTGATCCCAACTAAGATATAATTACCCCTTATTGGGGGCAGAACAGCCCTATTGGGTTTATTTAATGGTTAAATGATTCCCTTTTCTCTGTAATAATAAAACAGAACCTTGTACTTGATCCTAACTAAGATATAATTAATCCTTATTGGAGGCAAAACAATCCTGTTGGGTCTAAATAATGTTTAAATGATTTTTTAGTAGACTTAAGGTATGGAGATTCAAATTACAGAAAGATCCCTTATCCGGAAAGCTCCAGGTACCAAGCATTCTGGATAACAGGTCCTATACCTGTATATTATATGTTTTGCAGTGTTTCATAGACCTATAGATAATATAATAACATTCTGTAGGCATGGGAAGGATCTAGAAAAGCTGGGACAGAGGTTAGTCATCACTAATACATATACACACGCACACATATATACAGTATATATATATATATATATATATATACATACATTTATATATTGTATTTAATATAACAATATAATGAGATGTGTATACAAAATATTTATTACATAATATTTGGGGTGTTAAATTAACCCTGTAGAAATTACCCTTTTCCCCAGGAGGGCCAACTCTTCCCGGTCTCCCTGGAGCTCCTTTCTCTCCCTTTTCTCCAGCGTCGCCTGTAATAGCAATAATAAGTTGCATATTAGGGTTACTTCATCGAGATATTAAAAACCATTTTATTTTCTCAAATAGCAGTTTCATGCTGATATTTACATGAAGCTTTATTGGTTACCAAGTCATCGCTTGTAATAGGAAATTGAACATGATATTGCCAAGCTTCTACTATATATTTAATGCACAGGGAAGCACTGATGCCTTTATTTTAACATGCAGTTGTTTATTCTTTCCTAAACATACAAATAACCAATAGTACTTTTGTTATTTGGAGTAGAGTCCTGCAGCGGGTACCTGTGGGTTGAGGGTAGGATTTTCGGATGCGGGTATAGACGCAGTTCTGCGGCTTGTGGGTCTACAGTTTGCCAGTTGGGTTGTGGGTCTTAACGATATTTCTAATGTTATATTATATTATTTATTTTTTACTCCATTGCTACTAAAATGATTAATGCACTCTGTCATTGTTATGATAGAAAGGTATTGTAAATAATTAAAAAAAGTCTCTAACTTGTACCTACAAGCTATAAAACATTAGTTGATGCAGACTAAACAAGAGAACAATTCTTTAAAAAAAATTATAAACAGTATATATATTGATAGACAAAGCAGGTATATTAGCAGAAAATGTCAATGCACAATGTGATTATGGGATGCCAGCACCCCCCCCAAGTAACTAAGGCCCTATAATTATATAAGCATCTATTGATGTCTGATGCTGATAATGTAGTTAAAACTTTACCATTAGCTTTGCAATCGCCCACTAATAACTGCGGATTGCTAATTAGAGCAATAAGAACTATGATGTGAATGATGAGAAGGATCAGGAAAAGCTTACCTTTCAGGCCAGGGACAAGTATCTGCACAGAGCATGTCTCATCTGTGATGTGCTGACAATATCCAGATCCGAGCAATATCAGAAAGCCCAGGCTAATTATAGTGGCCCAGAATAACAGATCTTTCTTCATAATGAGGACTGGCAGGTCACTGACTCCTGCAAGCCAAGAATGCATAAACAGGAAAGGGAATAAACCAGTTTTCCAGTCCCTTCTGTGCATTTATTTCATTTACAGACACTTAATTCCTTAAATGATACCTTCCTCACGTGTAACCAGCGTGTATGTTATTAACTCTATTGTTCTCAGCTACCTTTATTCCCAGGAAGCAGAACACAGAGAAATAATTCCATCTTTATAAAAAAGAATCTTCTCTGTGCCGGGGTAACATTATTGGGGCTCCGTCCTCAACAGAAAAAGAAAAACCCTGACGTGCAAGCGATATTACAATTGCACACATTAGGGTTTATTTTATAGAAGTTTGAGAGCCCACAAAGGTATTTAGCTACCGACAAACAAGCAAAACAGCACAATCAGGTCTTCAAAAAAACGATACACGTAATTGAAATGTGCAGTTTAATTAGAGTGTAACAAACAATATTCCATTATGAAATTAAAACGTTTTAAATCTAATTGGTAAATTTTTATTTTTAGACTTTTATGTCACTGCCCTTAGGGATTTCAAGGAAGCTTGTCCCCATCTGTAATTTCACACAATTCTAGTTTATAATTGTTCTTGAAAGCATACACAAATGGCTATTTTTACATATTTACCTATATATTTCGGTTTAATTAATGAATAGTGTCATTGGATAATAACCAGGTTTTTTAGGGGAGGGTAAAGAGTTAAAACAGTTACTTCAGGGTTATTTACGAACGTAAGAGCAGCATGCAGTGTCCAGTTATGGAAGCAAATAGCCATGATTTCCCATTACAGTTATGGGATCCATTATCCAGAATCGCGTTATCTAGAGCACTCCAAATTACAGGAAGGCCATATACTCCATTTTATTCAAATAATTTGATTTTCTATAATTGATTTCCTTCTCCTCTATATTAATAAAACAGTACCTGTACTTTATCCCTAATAAGATATAATTAATCCTTATTTGAGGCCAAACAATCCTATTTGATTTATTTATTTATTTACTGTTTTAAGGATTTTTTAGTAGACCTAAGGTATGGAGATCCAAATTACGGAACAACTCCTTATCCAGAAAACCCCAAGTCCCAAGCATTCTGAATAACAGGTCCCATACCTGTAATTCCAGCATAAATATGGCCACGCTCTGCTGCAATTGCACTCAATGGACGCAATGTTTTGTTGCAAATCAGGTACAAGTTGCGTCACTTCAAGTGCAGGTTGCATCACTTCTGGAGCAAGCAATACCACGCTTTTATCTGATTCACTGGGTGCAAGTCTGCTATGCCTATTGATGCAGCCACACTGGGAACTCTGGCATTACCACTACATTAAGAGAGATGGTAGCTCCAGGGTTCCCCAGTAGGAGCATGTTTGTACTTAAGTACCTTAATAATTTACACCAATATTCACTCTCCATTGCATCCATTTTAGAATGCCTAAGTTTGTAAATGACCTCTTTTGTGTTCTACCAGTGCTGAAACGTAATATTTTGTTCATTATAAAGTAATAGCCGCCCTTTTATTTTTGACCCTACTGCCACTTTTTCCTCCCCCCGTAATTAGAGAAAAAGGTTTTAAGACAGATAATGAGCTCTTAATAAATGTGCTCAACTACTGCATGCATGTTTCACAAGTAAATATGGCAAAGGGGCATACTATGGCACAGTAACTTGATTAGCTGCACCCCTCCCGTGCAGAATTGCTCTGACATACTGAGGTGGTGGGATCAAGCTTAAAATAGAATGGTTTTAGTTTCAGTGTTTCACGCAGTTTAATACAATAAACAACAAAATCCACAGAGATGTTCAATGAAAACAGCAGATTGAACGCCCCACACAGGCTTTATTTATGAACTCACGCTGTACAAAGGGGTAAGTCAACCCTTTACAGATACGCTTAGTAAACCACTACTCCAATACAGACCAAAGGCTTTACACAAGGTTTAATGAGCAGATGCACAGATTGACATGATTTATAAGGGATAAAGGGCACAAAAACTATATTTAGGAGCCTATGCCCTGACTGGAGATACAATATCTGCTAACGTTTTTATATGCCATGAAAAGTGTCAAAAAACATATCAAATACTATCATGAATTTCTTAATTGTTTACTTTTATACTATTTTACTATATTTACCCATAACTGCTTTATTTTTTGAAGCCAGAAAAAAAACAAAATACCATTTAAACACTACTTACTTAGATTTGAGTATTAATGGCCTGGTCACCACACCATTCATTACTAATTTTCCCTGTAGCTTTTCATTAGAAAGGGGCAGATATAAGAAAAACTGCTAAAGGACTTCTTGCTACTCCCCTGCTTAAAAGACAAATTTAAATCCCAGAAGCTGAAACGTTCTGGAGCAAACCTAGAATGTAGGCAGAGCTTGGGAAATGGAGTAAGCATTAGGTAGAATTATATCAAACAAGCTATGCTAGGTAATAAGGAGGTTGAGCATTCAAGATCCCTACAGGAGTTCATAAGAGTTCATAACCTATGATCTTTATTATGGCAGGTTATGCATTACTGAACAATCACCTTGATTACAACGGCAGCTCTAGTGTAAGTATAGGTTTTGTGATTACTCTGTATTTATAGCTATTCTCTCCATTATTTGACAACGATTGTTTTAAGATTAGCACATAGTAGCAGTTAGTACTTTGAAAAATCATATTTAATTGAGACTCGTTTAATTAATAAATGCTCTTCATTTTTCATTTTAACAATTCCATATCCCCAGGCACGAGAAGGCTTATTAATTAAAGTTTGAATTTGTGAATTTTAGAGTTTTTATCGGTTCGAATAAACGCGAATGTTTGCTAATTTGTTTTAAAAAATTTGAAAGGAAAAAGCTTGATAAAACTGTGAAAAAAAACTTCAGTGAATGTTGTGTTCTGCTCATCATTTTTAATGGGTTTACAAACTTAAAAAAAAACTTGAATTGAAAAAAAAAAAACCACTTTAATTTTGATTGATAGGACAATCTATTGATTTCTATAACAACTCGCAAGCTTTTAACTGCTTAAGTTTTACATTCAAGTTTTTTGCATGTGTTTTATACTTAATAAATATTAAACATTCGAGTTATGGAAACCCTATTTCAAATTCATGAATTTTAGATTTAAAAATTTTGAATTTCGAATCACAGCAAAAGTTCAATACAAATGTTGATAAATCACCAGCACCGGATTTTAAATATGTGTGTCCCTTAGCCCCTCACCCCCCCTATTCTCGCACCCCCACGCGCTTGTCCACCCCCTTCCCCTCTAGGCATCTAGGCACTCCCACCCCACCCTCAGCTCTTGCCACACCCCCTTACCATTGAGCTGCACTGAGGACTGGATGGGCAGGAGATTTAAATGGCTGTCATAATCTTCCACCTATTCCCAAGTGCCGATGTGGCCGGTGGGTTGCATGCCGCCTCCCGATTTTTGCTGCACTAGGCCCGGGCCTTTGTGACCTGCCCACAAATCAGGGCCTGTAAATCAGCCCCTAAAAGACTGGCCTTCTTTTACAGATCTATCATAACAACACCTAAGGCAACATCCTATTCAATTCACTGAAAAACATCAAAAAGTTGAACAGATATTCTGCTAAAACATTGTAAAGATGTTTCCAAGATGCCGCTGTAAAGATGTTCTCCTAAAGAGAAAACCAGAACTGAACCAGGTCCAATGAGCAGACATGAACAGTGGAGGTTCTCATTTTCAGGTCCGGATTTGTGGAGAGGCCACAAAGGCCCGGCCGGCGGGGCGGCCTCGGGGTGCCCAGAAGTGAAATCCGGCCCTGCTCATTTTAAACCATTTAGCTGGATCTGTCTCTTTCTAATGTACCCTTTTAGCACCAGAATCTTCTATAAAACAGTACTGTGATAGAGAAATATCCAACCATAGCAATGTTCCTTTTAAGTGGCCTGTTTGTCTGTGCACTCACATATTTTGAGGCCAATGTCTACATCCAAAACAGAAATTAGAACACGGAAATACAGCAAGATTGTAGTGTTTTCGCAGAATGATATGTAATTCACTGCATGGATCTCTCTGATTACAGGTTATACAATACACAAGTGTGGTATAGTGATCTGACCTTTGACATGTTCCACATTTACTGAGTATGGCCATCATAGTTGGCTCTAGGGGTTCACAGAAGCCTGACTTTAGCAGCTTTGTCATCCCTTTAAATGGAATGGAGAAGGAAGTGGAAAAATAAAAGCACCGTCACATATTAATCCATGGTAACCAAGTTTGCATAAAGTTGTTTGAGTATTGGGAAATGGCCATAAAACTTTTAGATACAGTCATAAAAATAGCATATCATAGGTACAAACCAGGCAGGATTTGTAGAGACTGATGCCCTAGCTAAACTAGTTCCCTTGCCTAGGGCACTGCATTGGAATTAAGCTCTTTTTTAATTTTGACTTAAGGAATAAAATAAGTGGTGTAGTTCAGGGCCATGACAATCAGTAATAATGACCCCGTTTAGAGTCAGAGAGGATTCCTGTTCTGGTTCGAAGGCCTAGTAAAGCATCTGGTTAGTTTTATATGCATTTTATTCTTCTCTATTACATTGTGACAGCTTTTGAAAGAGTTCATTTGAAGGACATGTCTTTGTTTAAACAATTTTACTATCTAACCCCAAACCAAACATGAAGAAATGAACCAGAACATTTTTTAAAGTCTTATTTAATATAAAATTGCAGAATTTGGTCTACTGGTAAATATTTTCCATAATTAACTCCTGGTGTAAATAGAGCTACATTTATTACAGATGTTGATTGGATTATATAGTTGTAAGATTGGCTTATACATGGGTATATGATGTCTCTTTATACTGTTCATTTGTTTCTGTCATTGTTTTATTTATTGCATTCTAATAACCATGATCATGAAGAAGCAGAAGAATATTTCAGTATAATAAAATAATCAGATATTTCATTTTCTCCAAGCTGTTAAAGGTTAATATATAATGACAGTATATCAAGATTATAAACTCTCCTGGCTGACATGCAATGTGGTAGAGCAGTGATCCCCAACCAGTGGCTCAGGGGCAACATGTTGCTCCCCAACCCCTTGGATGTTGCTCTCAGTGCCCCCAAACCAGGGAGTTATTTTTGAATTCCTGACTTGGGGGCAAGTTTTGGTTGAATAAAAACAAGATTTACTGCCAAATAAAGCCCCTGTAAGCTGATAGGGTGCATAGAGGCTGCCTAATAGCCAATCTTAGCCCTTATTTGGCTCCTCCATGAACTTTTATGGTGCTTGTGTTGCTCCCCAAGTCTTTTTACATTTGACTGTGTCTCAGGAGTAAGAAAGGTTGGGGACCCCTGTGGTAGAGTATATGAATGTAGAAGGGTGAGAATGTTGAGTAAATCTGTATGACAGGAGTTTGTCCTCCTACAGTACAAAATGAGGACAACATCCAGCCTTTTCTATGACTCCTTTATACCTGCCCAACATCACTACTATAAAAATTGTCATCTTAATGTGTAGTTCTTATTGGAATTGTGATTTGCACTTCATGGTGGAAAATTGCTTAATTGTTGAAGGGGGTAGCATTTTTTCCCTTTCCAATCCTCTTAATAAAGTATTACACTCATGCCAGGACTGACCACTTATAAAAAGGGAGAGAAAATGTTGGCTGTGCTTTTAACTAAAAACAAATGGTTTCTGGTAATACAGTGGTTACAAAAGGGCCACATATTTTCAGACCATGTCAGATGACCCTGTGTTTATAGGACTTATGTCTGTTCCTATAAACGACTGTGTCTTAATGTTACCTGGCACTGGTTTGCCCTAAGCCTGCTAAGACCTTGAGGATTCTGCAATGATTCATCTGTTAATGGTTGAAATGTTGACTGGCTGACCTTTATGAAGAACATCTTGTGTATAAAACAAACTTATCACATATATACCGTACAGGTACTGGGCCTGTTATCCAAATTGCTTGCGACACTTTCCTGATAAGGGGTCTTTCTGTACTTTGTATCTCCATACCTTAAGTCTGCTAAGGGCTCTGGCACACGGGGAGATTAGTCGCCCGCGACAAATCTCCCTTGTCACGGGCGACTAATTTCCCCAAACTACCATCCCACCGGCGAACATGTAAGTCGCCGGTGGGATGGTACACGCTGCGCAGGCGATTGCGGCAAATCGCCGAAGTTGCCTCGTGAGCCATCCCACCGGCGACTTACATGTTCGCCGGTGCGATGGCAACTCATGGCAACTCGGGGAAATTAGTCGCCCGCGAACAGGGAGATTTGTCGCGGGCGACTTATCTCCCTGTGTGCCAGAGCCCTAAAAATAATTTAAACATTATATAAACCCAATAGGATTGTTTTGCCTCCAGAAAGGATTGATTATACAGGTATAGGACCTGTTATCCAGAATGCTTGGGACCAAGGGTATTCCGAATAAGGAGTCTTTCCGTAATTTGGAACTCCATACCTTAAGCCTACTAAAAAATCAATAAAACATTAACTAAACCCAATAGGATTGTTTTGCATCCAATACGGATTATTTATATCTTAGTTGGGATCAATTACAAGGTACTCTTTTATTTCTACAGAGAAAAAGGAAATCAGTTTTAAAATTCTGAATTATTTGATTAAAATGGAGTCTATGGGAGAGAGGCTTTCCGTAATTCGGAGCTTTCTGGATAACGGGTTTCCGGATAAGGGGTCCCGTACCTGTATCTTATTTCGGATCAAGTACAAGGTACTGTTTTATTATTACAGATGTAAATTATACGATTAAAATGGAGTTTATGGAAGATGAGCTTCCAATAATTTTGAGCTTTAATGGATCTCATACCTTTATTCCTTTTGTTGATGTATGTTCTTATTTTGTCTTTAGGGATTCTTTCTTTCTTTATATTTCTTTCTTTCTATTATAATATTGGGACACTATATATCCATGTAAAGGTATTATTATTATCATTATATTATATATTCTTAACTAAGTTTATTATCACATTCACACCTCCTATGGTCAGTTACTTTTAGTAGATTGTCAACAGATTATTACATTGGTTAAAAGGATATGCTGCTAAAGTGACAGTATCATGAAAAAGTTGGTATTTGGGACTGAAAGCAACACAGTTAATTACATTTTTGCTATAGGGAGTGCATAAGGAATGATAAGTAGCAGTTTTAGGACATTCAGAGGGCCACAATCCTATCAGAAACTCAGTTTACATCATTGCATTCCATTCTAGACCCCCCTTTGATGTCCAACATTTTGTCACTTGCCTCATAACAAGGATAAGGTTATATGAAAACTGTGTTGAATCATTTATAGGTCCATAAATATTCAGGGAAGAGAAACACAAGAAATTAGGGTCCTTATGCTATCTAGGACACCATATAGACATCTATATTAGGGTGCGATTTGTTTAAACCAGGGCTGTCCAACTAAGGACCCATGGGTGAGACGTAGCCTTCCAAAAGATTTACTGTACATGGCTCACAGACTGCTAACAAGCTCCTCTGACCTCTCCAGATAACATCCGAATCTTTATATAACCTTGCAATCAGCCTTTACTATAGCAAATAATACATCAAATTCAATCTAATCTTCTGCTGCTGAATTAACAACAGACATTCCTGTGTTATAATATATATGTAAAACCCCCTTACCCCTTTACTAAAATGGAAGAAGGCATGAGCAACTTACTTGCCCCACTGGATACAATTTATTATAAAAAATAAAAAAAAATTATTTATAACACTTTAGATTTCTTAAGAAAATTAAAACACTAGCATTTTAAATGGTTACCATACCCTTACATTTTCCAGTGGGATTGTGCTTAGTACAGGGGAATACTCATGTTCCTTCATTTAGCATCTCGCTGTATAGGCTATAAGAAAATCTATTGAGTTGCCATTATCTATGAAGTGATCCATGTATGGCTCCTTTCTGCAGGCTACACTCCTATCTATGACCCAAAACACTCTTTTTGTGTGTCAGGCCACATTCCCTCCTGGCTTATTGTAATAGGGGCCCTGCAAGAGTGAGCTTGGACCAGCCTTTAGCAAGCTAAAGCATGTGGAAAATAAGGTTTTTTTGAAATTTCATATATAAGAGAAAAAGTGAAGGTATAATAGCCACCTTTCAACTATAACATTTGGCAATGAAAAGTAATGGGGTAGGGCCATCTGGCTCAACTTTATATGGTAAACTGGGCTTATGGGCCTGACTGACTGTCCTATACCCAATAACAGACCCGCAAGCTGTCCCACAGGTCACTTGACACACACTTGACCTTTAATTTCAATTGTAATTACACCAGTGGCAAAGGTGCATACAAGAACTGGGCTAAAATGAACTTGTTTTTGTTTCAAGGATCTCAGTCACCCTTAAGGTGGCCATACACGAGCAGATCCGCTCGCTTGGCGATGTCGCCAAGCGAGCGGATCTTCCCCCGATATCCCCACCTACGGGTGGGCGATATCGGGGAGCATTTAGGTAAAAAAAAAATAATCAGATCGTTTGGCCCTGTGGCCAAACGATCGTATTATGTGGGCCGCAATGGGGCAGTCGGATCGGGGACCGCATCAACGAGCCGATGCGGTCCCCGATCCGACCGGATTTTCTAACCTGGCCGATCGAGATCTGGCCAATTTCAGGCCAGATATCGGTCGGCCAGGCCGCTCTGCTCTCCCCATACACGGGCTGATTAGCTGCCGAATCGGTCCAAGGGACCGATATCGGCAGCTATAGTCGGCCCATGTATGGGGACCTTAAGACACATGTCAGATGTGGTCCTACAAAAGACTTATACAGTTATGAACTCCACTGAACTCTTTTTATGGCATCATCATTTCCTGAACATGTTTTATGGCAAATCATCTGCCCACTATATAGGTAACATTTGGACAACACTGCCATATACCATAAGAGGAATTGTATAAACTAGGTTTTTAATTGATTTTAGGTGCGTCCTAAGTAGAAGGAGAACTGTGGGATAACTGTAGCGTTGAAGGCTTTTCTATGGATCCCTGTGTTTTTTAATATTCAGATGTTAAAAAAAAGAAGAAAAAACATAATTGGGTCAACTAGCAGTATTCTGTTTCAAGTTGGAAAACCCCAGATTGTGATTTTTCCAAAGAGTGTGCAGGAAACACACTGCACCGTATTATATTTCACTGACTTGGACAGGAGTTAGATTGCCTAATAGGTCATAAAATCAAATCTGACTTCCAAATAAATTCATATTCCCTCCTTACACTTCATTTGAATTCCTAAATCCATGCATTTACATAGAGAGGTCTGAAGGACAGGAAATAGTTGTTTAAGTAGCTGAAAGCTGTTTTAGCTGCAATCCAAGCACAACACGGTGATGGAACCAAACACCTCTTCAAACTGTGGATGCTGACCTCAAAACACTGGGCCAAAATCAAAGGAACACTTTTAGTCAGAGATTCCTGTAAATGTTTTTCCAAATGAGAAGACTTAAACAATGGTGCCCAATCAAGCAGTCTCTCCATAGCAAAAGAACACTGGCAAGGGGCTGCAGTTTGAGAAGCTCTTAGAGACCCTAAGATGAAGTTCTTGAATTGCAAACAAATGCAGCATTACGTTATTATGAAAAAATGTTCTTTCTACCTCTTTGGGATCAAGCAAATGAATACAATAAGTTAGAAACTGATGGAGGGAGAGTACAGATATAGTGCGTAGGGATGGTGTTTCTCTGTGGGTGGAGTAATAGAGTGCTGTGATGGCAATCTGTACATTGCTAGTGCAATATTGCTCCATTGGAGTTATCTGTATGACCAGCTGAAGTATTGTGATAGGGATGAAGTATTTTTGGTGAGGATGCAGTATTGTAATAGGATGTCTTGTGATGGAGATTATCTGTTATCTACATAGTGACAATGTGTTTGGTGATGATATATAGCGATGGTTGAGTTGCGAATGGAATATGTGCGTGTGGTAGGAATTAAGGATCAGAATGGAGTATCGATATAAAGGTCATAAATTATCTATGTGATGGCAATAAGGTAGGGCGATAAGGGTGGCGCATGTTTGCAATGGGATCATTAATAGCTGTCCTTCCTTGAAATCATGATGTTACCATAACTGACCATTGTTTTGCTGGTTGAGCCAAAGGAAGCTCTGAAGGCTCAGTTTTGCAAATAACATTAAGGAGTGTGTTTACTGCATCCACCAACTGCAGGCCGTCTCCCAGATAAAGGGTATAGGTAATGCAGCCATGTTCTGTGCTTTCCAGCACACACACCCTATACTTACCAATCTAAGATTGGTAAGATTGGTAAGTATCTAGTTGCAATCTAGACTGGCTTCTGCCCTTGTCCTTGCATTTGTTCTGTAATTTACCTGCTTCTGATACTAAAAGTATCTATCTGCCTGCCAACTGACCCACCTACTGTCCTGTTTACTGAACTTGCATATTTGTCACTTTTATTGACTGATTTTTGACTGATCTCACTTCAGAAGTTGCAGCAATATGTTCTTGGATTCATAGAAGAGAATATGAGTAACATGTGATCCCAACATAGACTAGAACACACTAACATATTTCACAGGTACAGTCTTGACACCTTAAGTATTTTAATGAATATGGAATATCAGTGGTATTGGGGCAGGAAGAAATAAAAAACAATGTATGGACAAAGTATGAGGGGGTGGCTAACCTTATCAGGTGATATTTCCACATTAATTTAGAAGTTTTAAAAGCTATATGATCAGTGATTGCTTTACAGTACACCTCCCAGCATCACCAACCACTGGCTACTGGAAAAATATTGGTGGCTAAACTTTGGCAATAGCTGGAGTGTAGCAAAAAAGAAAAGGATTCAAAAAAGTTCTAATTCTAGTGTTTATATTACGGGAATCCTATGGCTGTTAAGTTGAAACTTGATAGAGATCCCTGGCACCTTGAGTTCACTGCTTACAGTGGCAGAGGTCTGTGCCATGTATAACATTTACTAGTAACAACAGAAGGTGCCATTCCCCCCCAAAAATCTCATGAGCATGACTTTGCCAGAGCTGGACTGTGTGTGTGGAAAACTTGATTGCATGATTTTCCCTTAAAGAAAATGATTACAAAGCTCTATTTGGAAGTCCTGTAATTGCTAAGCCCATACATGTAAGTTATACCTGTAAGCAGATATAGGAAAGGGACAGACTACAGTACAACATCACAAACATTTCCATAGAAGTTTTCCATGCTTGTTGATTTAAAATAAAATAAATACCCACATAGAAAACGTGATATTTGCCAATAGGAAAATCTAAGACTTTAAAAGCCACTTCCAGCAGGCACATACACACATCGTACAATGGTCACAATCAAATCATTTTCAACAGTGGCGTAACTACTATGTACCAAGCCCCCCCTGCAAAAAGGGCCCGGAGCAGAGTAGGACTGTTTTATTCTTACAGAGAAAAAGGAAAACTTTTTTAAAATATTGAATTATTGGATTAAAATGAAGTCTGTGGGAGATGCCCTATAATTCGGTGTTTTCTGGATAATGGATTTCCACATAACAGATCCCATAGCTGTACTCTAAATATTACATACATGCATGTCATTTTGATGTTTGATGAATATGCCCTATTGTTGTGCAAAGCTGCAGAATATGTTGGTATGTTGTAAACATCTGTTGTTAATAATAATAATGACAATTTGTGCCTGTATGTTGCCCAACCACTTAGATTGTAAGCTCTACGGGGCAGGGACCTCCTTCCTACTGTGTCTCAATACACATGGCACTATATATATATATATATTTCCTGTATTTATTTATTATATCACTTGTCCTCCCTGTGTGTAATTTTGTATTCTGTAATATTGTACAGCGCTGCGTACCCTTGTGGCGCTTTATAAATAAAGTTATACATACATACATACATACATGATAATTATTCCGTTATCCGGAAATCCATTACCCAGAAAGCTCTAAATTACTCTAAATCTGTTTTAATCAATTAATAATGATTTCCTTTTTCTCTATAATAATAAAACAGTACCTTGAACTTCATCCCTAACTAAGATATTAATAATTAATCTTTATATAATATTTAAATGATTTTTTAGGAGATTTAAGATATGGAGATCCAAATTACAGATAGATCCCTTATCAAGAAAACCCTGAGCATTCTGGATAAGAGGTCCCCTACCTCCAATAATAATTATAATTATAACGTAAAGTTATCGGCTAAGAGTAGAAGAAGAGTATATTGTTATATTATTTTTCTAATTATTTATTAACAGTTTACATATCGAGTTATGGAAGCATGCCTGCAAATGCTCCTATGAGCTTCCTGCAGATAATAGCAAATTAAACTTTAAGTTGCCCCTCATTGCCCACTTCGGGGGCACTTGTGTCCAGCACATCTAGCTACACATCATTCCATACTAAATGCTTAACCAACATTCCTGTTAGTAAAACAGCTGATCATTGTATGTTGTGCATAAGGCTAGCATAATAGCAGAAACTCCACTGATTTTAGAACTTCTTTTCTTTTGCATTTGGCTTTGAGAAAAAGAGACAATTCATTAACAAAACCGACTAAATAATTATTGCCTTTGTTCTGTCGTTTAATGAAACCCATCCCTTACGGTCCAATTTGAGACAGAATTGAGCAAGTTCAGCAAGAGAGGTTACTGTGCAAATCTCCTACCTTGTATTTTCCGAGAGCTCCGGGGCTGTGACTGCCTTCTCGCTCGCCTTGTACCAGAACCTCATTGCTGCTGTTTACAGAAGGCTGACAGATGTTAATTGAAGAAGATGCCTTCAGCTTTCAAACTCCAAAGACGCAAAAGTGTTATCTGTAAACAGCTTCCAGTTGGAGATGTTTCAGCTGCTATACAGGATAATTAGGGATGGAGTGTGGGAATAGAGGAAAAAGTCCATGATGTAACCAGAGCTATTTGGGGGCATGTCTTATTTCGGTGGCATTCTTGTTTTATAACTCTTTGATAGCCAGCACACAGTATGTTAATACAACAGTACCTATGGGGTATTTCTGTTTTCTGTGCTCTATACTGTCTCATCTTCTTTTAGGGGCAGATTTACTAAAACTATAACATTTCTCATATCTTTAAAAATTCGAATAAACTCATTTCCATGAATGTCTGACATTTGCTAAAAAGTCTGAGCGGGAAAAAGTCACAAAAAAGTCGCAGAACTCTGAATTTTTCAACTTGTCGCACCGAAACCTCTACTTTTTCAAATTGTCACATTAAAAAACAGTGTAAAAAATCTGAAAACCTCTAAACTTTCGAAGCAAAGAAAGATCATCAAGGCAAGGGACATCTGCCATTGACTTCTACATGATCTTGGCAAGTTTTAGGTGGCGAATTGTCGAAATCGGACTTGTAGCCATTTTGTCACATAGTAAATCTCAAAAGATTAGCTTTTTTTCTGCGACTTTTGGCCCCCTTAGAGTCTTCCATTTATAATCTCTTCAGTTGTTTGCCATCTTATTCTGATGCCCATTTTGCTGTTCCCTATTACATTTACAAGTATGGAAACTGTTATCTAAAATGCTTGGGACCAAGGGTTTTCCGGATAAGGGTTCTTTCTGTAATTCAGATCTCCATACCTTAAGTCTGCTAAACAATAATTTCACCATTACTTAAACTCAATAAAATGTTCTGCATCCAATAAGGATTCATTACATCTTAGTTACAATGAAGTACAAGGTGGAATTGCCGTAACTCAGAGCTTTAGGTTTCCAGATAATGGACCCCATTCCTGTACTCCTATGGTGTGTTCTATAAAATTGTTTTTTTTGTCTCCCCATATTCTCTCCTACACTCCATTCTGTTCTGCTCTTTATTTTGGGTTGCCTTTGTCCTAATCTCATATTGTATTGTTTCCTACTTCATGTTACACAAATTTTCTTTTAGATTTAACAGCATCAATTGACATTATTCTGTATGTTGACCCTTTGGGTTCCTTCAGGAACTCCTGCACTCCTAAAACATACAGGCAGCTTAACTGGCTCCTGATAAAATTTAACATAGTGTGTGTGAATGTAAGAACAACTTTGATTGTAAGCTCCACTGGAGCAGGGATTGGCACCAATAAGGTAACCATATGGCTAAAAGTAACCAGAGACTTGCCTCTCAATCTAATTCCCAAACCAAAGGTATTAGGAATAATAGCCTCTACTCTTCAGGGAAGACTCTCAACTAGCTTTTCTTTCTGGGATTTTTGTTTCATTCAGCCAAAGGAACATTAGTGAGTTTGGGCACCAACAAATGGAAAAAGAGGATGGGTAAAATTATTGAACCCACAATCTTTTGCAGTACAAACAGCTCATCAGAGCTTAAGGCCAGAAAGATGCAAACAACCCAATGCATTTCATCAAGTTGACTTCATTGGGGCATATAAATACTGAGTCAGGATTATTTTGTCTTGTGGCAAAAACACCACCAGAAGTGGCATATTCAACATTTTAAAATTAGTTAACCAGAATGCTGAAGTAATTTCTCCTGGTTGGAATGCATCTCCAGCATAGTCACTATTTATTGGGCTGGTGGGGGCTGTTTGGGCCTATGTGTATAAGGAATGCCAGGGCCTATTTTGAGCTCCAGTCCAAAGCTGTATAAGTTTATATGTCCCTGATAAAGTCAACAACTTACAGAAACACGTTGGGATGTTTGTATCTTTTTGGCCATGAGGTCTGTTGAGCTGTTTGTACTAAAAAAAGATTGTGCAAGAGAAGAAGTGCAATAGTTTTATTCTAAATAAAGTGTCTGTTATGATTACCCCTATGGAAGTGTTCCCTACTTTTTCCATTTGTTTGTAGAAATCTGAGTGTGATTTACTCATTGAGGAGGCGATGCAGGACATAGAACCCACAGGCATCAGTTTTGTATGAAAGAGACTTTCAACACATGGACTTTTTTTAGAATATTTAGACTGCGACATTACCTGACTACTCGCTAATATTTTCCACTTGTTTCAAAAAAAGATCCCTCTCCTCTTTAGGATCAATTCATACTTTGTGTACTGTTCTATAAACTGAGTTTTTAGTGCCCCCTTTTATGTGGGGGGCCTGGCTGGCAACTAGCCTGGCTGGCAACTAGAGTTCCTATCCACCCCATAGGTGTTCGGTTAGATTAAGATCAGGGTTCTGTGTGGACCAGTCAAGTTCTTCCACTCTCGTCTCAGCAAACCTGGGGGACATATTGTGCCGATACAGGAAAAAGCCTTCCCCAAACTGTTGCCATAAAGTACAAAGCATGGAATGGACAAAAATGTCATTGAAAACCATAGGCCAGGGATCCCCAACCAGTGCCTAGGGAGTAACATGTTGCTCACCAACCCCTTGGATGTTGCTCCCAGTGGCCTCAAAGCAGGTGCTTATTTTTTAATTCCTGGTTTGGAGGAAAGTTTTTATTGGATAAAAACCAGTTGTACTGCCAAACAGAGCCTCCTGTAGGCTGCCAATCAACATAGGGGCTACCAAATAGCCAATTATAGCTCTTATTTGCACCCCCAGGTACATTTTTTACGCTTGTGTTGCTCCCCAACTCTTTTTACATTTGAATAAGGCTCATGGGTAAACGGTTGGGGATCCCTGCCATAGGCCATAAGGTTTACTTTCAATGGAACCAGGGATCCTAGCACAATAATCAGCCCCAGATCACCTCCAACAAATTTTACCAGCAATATACATTTGAAGTCCAGACTTTTCCATTACTACCAGATGGAGAAATAACCTTTATCAGCCGAGAAGACGCACTTCCACTGGTCCCGAGTCCAATGGCAGTGACCTTTACACTGCTCCCGATTACAATTAGCAGTGCATATGGTGATTTTGTTTTGTTTACTTCTGATCGTCCATAAAAGCCCCAAATTCTTTTGCTGCTATTGCTTGCAGACACTTTGAAACTCAGCAGCAAGCGTTGGACTAAAGGAATATGTTGATGCTATTTAGATAAAGGAAACTTATTTTCTCCGCTTTCCCGGAAGATCTGCATGTTGGAGGCTGTTATCGCTTGTTTGGATGGGGAAGTGTGTCCTGCTGTATGACCCAAGCTGGTGAATTGTGTTGATGTGTATACTTGGAAGATGTGACCAAGGCCAAACTTAACTCCAGCTTTTACAAATTGATTTTATTAGATTTAGTTTGACCGCTAATAGCTGATCAGATAGCCGATTGTTCACGTTAAAATTATCTTTTTTTTTTTTTTTTTTTTTAAACAAAATTCTATGAAAAAGTTTTGTACAAAAAAGACTAAATTATGTGTATAGCTTAATGAACATTTTCCCCTAACTATCAATAACATTGGGTAGAATCTCTATGCCACTAATGATAGGCTAAGACAATCCATGAGAAACAGAGGCTGCTGAACAGTAACATAAAAATGAAAGTGTTTTAAGAGTTGCAATATAATGCACTGATGCAGTACAGTGGTAAAACTATAGTTTATATATAAGCTGCTCTGTAGCCATGGGGGCAGCCATTCAAGCACAGGATACACAGTTGATATCAGATAAGCTATGCAGACTCCCATTGTATATTACAGGGTTATCTGCTGTTTAACCTGTGCAATTTCTCCTTTTTCGGCTTTGAATGGCTGCCCCTATAGCTATACAGCAGCTTGTTTAGGTAAACTATAGTTAAGTGTCTGAAGCAAAGGCACCAGTTGTACTAGTGCAACAGGACATATATTTTTCATTATTATGTTGGGTTGAAACCCCCAACTTAGTTGGGATCAAGTACAGGTGCTGTTTTATTTTTACAGAGAAAAGGGAATCATTTAACCATTAAATAAACCCAATAGGGCTGTTCTGCCCCCAATAAGGGGTAATTATATCTTAGTTGGGATCAAGTACAGGTACTGTTTTATTATTACAGAGAAAAGGGAATCATTTAACCATTAAATAATCCCAATAGGGCTGTTCTGCCCCCAATAAGGGGTAATTATATCTTAATTGGGATCAAGTACAGGTACTGTTTTATTATTACAGAGAAAAGGGAATCATTTAACCATTAAATAAACCCAATAGGGCTGTTCTGCCCCAATAAGGGGTAATTATATCTCAGTTGGGATCAAGTACAGGTCCTGTTTTATTATTACAGAGAAAAGGGAATCATTTAACCATGAAATAAACCCAATAGGGCTGTTCTTCCCCCAATAAGGGGTAATTATATCTCAGTTGGGATCAAGTACAGGTCCTGTTTTATTATTACAGAGAAAAGGGAATCATTTAACCATGAAATAAACCCAATAGGGCTGTTCTGCCCCCAATAAGGGGTAATTATATCTTAGTTGGGATCAAGTACAGGTACTGTTTTATTATTACAGAGAAAAGGGAATCATTTAACCATTAAATAAACCCAATAGGGCTGTTCTGCCCCCAATAAGGGGTAATTATATCTTAGTTGGGATCAAGTACAGGTACTGTTTTATTATTACAGAGAAAAGGGAATCATTTAACCATTAAATAAACCCAATAGGGCTGTTCTGCCCCCAATAAGGGGTAATTATATCTTAGTTGGGATCAAGTACAGGTACTGTTTTATTATTACAGAGAAAAGGGAATCATTTTTAGAACTTAGAATTATGGCAGATGGCCTTTCCATAATTTGGAACTTTCTGGATAACAGGTTTCCGGACAAGGGATCCCATACCTGTGTCTGTCTGTCCCTTTCCCTTCTCTGCACTGCTGGTTCTGACTCCTGATACAACTCCACAATATCCATTCATTCCTCATTCTCACTGGGTTTATAGGTATGTGTAACTGTCACTGTGTCTGTCCCTTTCCCTTCTCTGCACTGCTGGTTCTGACTCCTGATACAACTCCCCAATATCCATTCATTCCTCATTCTTACTGGGTTTATAGTTATGTGTAACTGTCACTGTGTCTGTCTGTCCCTTTCCCTTCTCTGCACTGCTGGTTCTGACTCCTGATACAACTCCCCAATATCCATTCATTCCTCATTCTCACTGGGTTTATAGTTATGTGTAACTGTCACTGTGTCTGTCTGTCCCTTTCCCTTCCCTGCACTGCTGGTTCTGACTCCTGATACAACTCCCCAATATCCATTCATTCCTCATTCCCACTGGGTTTATAGTTATGTGTAGCTGTCACTGTGTCTGTCCCTTTCCCTTCTCTGCACTGCTGGTTCTGACTCCTGATACAACTCCCCAATATCCATCAGATTAAATCCTGCCTGCTCATTGCTCAGGCTTCATCCCCGTGCAAGTGGTGCAAGTGTACAAGGACAGCACAGGGGAAGGGGAAAGTGAAGAGGGAAGAACAGCAAAAGCGAAGCTGCACAATGCTGCTGTTATATGCTGAATGTTGACTTTATACAATGTCTGACAAACTGGAAGCCTCACTTTGTCCCTGTTTGGGAATACTGAATTTCCTTGTTTTTTTCCCCCTTGATTTCTGCAGTGAGATTTGGGCATGCTTCCTGGCCTTGGAAAGTAACATTGGAGCTAGTATACTGAAAGTGGGAAAATGGAGATACACAGCATTCAAGGAGGGGTATGAAGGGAAGGAGACGGCACTTCTTGTGGATAGATACAAATTTATGGACATGTACCCCTGCTCCACAAGTGAACTGAAAGCTTTGGGATACAAGGTATGTCGGGATCAGGGTTTGTACCTGCATATAGCTATCCCGCCCTTTCTCCATCATGGGAATGATGTTAAATTCATATATTAACGTTGTGCTTAGGCTTATGTGTGGACTCTAGTATATGTGCCAGCAGCTGCTGTCCTTTACCGCTCCCATGCCTTTATACCTAGCAGAGACACATTTATTTCTTTCACTCCCTTCACGTTTGCTTCTCTTTTTCAAGATTCTCAGGCAACAGCAAACTGCTGCTTGATTAAATAATAAAGGAACAGATATGGCTGGTTGCTATTGGCGGCTTGCAGTATTGTTAATTAGCACAAGAAAATGTGTCTTTGCCTCACTCCTAACTTATTGCCAGTAATGTCTCATTCTTATTTCTAGGATGTACCGAGAACCAAACTGGCAGCACTAATCCCAGACCCTGTGGTAGCTCCATCCATAGCCCCTTCGCTGAAGGATGATGTTGACCGAAAACCAGAGTATCCAAAACCTGACACGTTCAGATGATCCCTTTCCAGCAGCGACATTTAGCTCGTAAGCCTTTGTAAAGCAAACTGATTACTTCAACTAGGAAAGTCTTTTGAGCACTTTTATTTGCTGACCAATTGTCACTTTAATAATCGCACTGCCATTGGTCACTTTAGTAATCGCACCCCCTTTCCTCTTTATAGGGCTGCATAGAAATAACCTGCAGATATATTCCTGTGACTAAAGGAAAATGTCCTTTACTATCAAAAACTGGTTTTGTTAAATGTGCATGAAAACCAAAGGCGACTGCATAATTTCAAGAGCTGATAGTGTTGGCTTGCAGAACAGCCGCGTGTAATAACCACCAAAAACAATATTTTTCTGTCCTGTAGCACCTGGACTCCATCCTGTTCCTGGCGGAGTATTTCCTCCAGCTGCAGTGATCTTAATGAAGCTGCTTCCTACCCCTATTTGCTTCCAGGTTAATGTGTAATTTTGCTTTTTTTTGACAATGTGGGGTTGTTACCTTTGCTTTGACAGCCAGGAGAGGGCCGCAATGAGAGATGGGCCACAGAGGATACGTTCTTCTCTAGCTGTTGGTGGCCCATCAGTACTGGGACCATGGCTTCCCTCAGCAATCATGTGGCCCCATTCATAGTTACATAGTTACATAGTTACATAGGGTTGAAAAAAGACCATTGTCCATCAAGTTCAACCCATCCGAGTAAACCCAGCACACAACCTATACTAACCAATCTATACACTCACATACATAAACTATATATATACAACCAGTAATACTAACTGTAGATATTAGTATCACAATAGCCTTGGATATTCTGCTTGTTCAAAAACTCATCCAGGCCCCTCTTAAAGGCATTAACAGAGTCTGCCATTACCACATCACTAGGAAGGGCATTCCACAGCCTCACTGCCCTCACCGTGAAAAACCACCTACGCTGCTTCAAATGGAAGCTCTGTTCCTCTAATCTATAGGGGTGACCTCTGGTGCGCTGATTGTTTTTATGGGAAAAAAGAACATCCCCCAACTGCCTATTATCCTCTCTAATGTACTTGTACAGAGTAATCATGTCCCCTCGCAAGCGCCTCTTTTCCAGAGAAAACAACCCCAACCTCGACAGTCTAACCTCATAGCTTAAATCTTCCATCCCCTTTACCAGTTTAGTTGCACGTCTCTGCACTCTCTCCAGCTCATTAATATCCTTCTTAAGGACTGGAGCCCAAAACTGCACTGCATACTCAAGGTGAGGCCTTACCAGGGACCTATAAAGCGGCAAAAATATGTTCTCATCCCTTGAGTCAATGCCCTTTTTTATACAAGACAGCACTTTATTTGCTGTAGTAGCCACAGAATGACACTGCCTGGAATTAGACAACTTGTGATCTGCAAAAACCCCTAGATCCTTCTCCATTAAGGATGCCCCCAACACACTACCATTCAGTAGATAGTTTGCGTTTATATTATTCCTACCAAAGTGCATAACTTTGCACTTGTCAACATTGAACCTCATTTTCCAGTTTGCTGCCCAGTTTTCCAATTTTGTCAAATCGCTCTGCAAAGCGGCAGCATCCTGCATGGAACTTATAGTTTTGCACAATTTAGTGTCATCAGCAAAAATAGAAACAGTACTCTCTATGCCCACCTCCAGGTCATTAATAAACAAGTTAAAAAGCAAAGGACCAAGGACTGACCCCTGCGGTACTCCACTAACCACACTGGCCCAATTCTACTAAGTAAATAGGACCATCCCCACAAAGGGGGCCCAACTATCAACCCATTGGTCACCAGCGGCCCTTGGACCCTGCTAGCAAGAATAATGGGGCCCCAGAAAACATAAAGTGACCTGCAGACGGAAGCATGGTCATACCTCCTGATCCACCCCAGTCACCCATTATACAACAATATGCCCAGTTGATGTCCAGGCAACCAATCAAGCCTCATTTTATAAAAGGGGTTTTTACTGTAATATTTAGCTAAACATTTGCATTTTTAGGCCAATCATTCTGAGCACTGTTGGTTGGGATTATGAATAAAAAGTGCTGAGTTTCAGTCTTTCATCTCTTTAGCCCCAAATTACACACCTGCCACCTTACCAATGAGATTGTGCTATACAATAGCATTGTACAACTATTTAGCAGCCCATTGTTACAAAGGAGAGACCATATAACGTCCATAGTGATTCTTAAGGGTGCTGAGCTTAGTTTGCTTGCAGACCTGATTGGTTTACCAGCCAACGCAGGAAACAGGCCCAATTACCTTTCCAACCAATGACACTTTTGCATTCAAAAATGGTGCCTAACAAATTGCCCCCCACCCTTTTATCCATTAATGCAATACCACTAACAGCCTCCAGACTCTACATTAAAATTTATGGGGTGACTGCTAATGATGGAAAGCCAATGCAGACCAAGGGCATGACCCCCTCCCACATAAATGCTAGTTTATAGCATTTATGTGTATATGTTAATAAAATAATTTTGATTTTACTATACACCTGATTGATAGCTACTTTTTCTGGGTTCTTTTTCCTAGGCCCAAAGGGTTCTATTGGCAGAGACATGTTTATGGGTCTGTTTCTCCTAGGCCCAAAGGGTTCTATTGGCAGAGACATGTTTATGGGTCTTTTTCTCCTAGGCCCAAAGGGTTCTATTGGCAGAGACATATTTATGGGTCTGTTTCTCCTAGGCCCAAAGGGTTCTATTGGCAGAGACATGTTTATGGGTCTTTTTCTCCTAGGCCCAAGGGGTTCTATTGGTAGAGACATGTTTATGGGTCTGTTTCTCCAGGGCCCAAAGGGTTCTATTGGCAGAGACATGTTTATGGGTCTGTTTCTCCTAGGCACAAAGGGTTCTATTGGCAGAGACATGTTTATGGGTCTTTTTCTCCTAGGCCCAAGGGGTTTTATTGGTAGAGACATGTTTATGGGTCTGTTTCTCCTAGGCACAAAGGGTTCTATTGGCAGACACATGTTTAGGGGTCTGTTTCTCCAAGGCCCAAAGATCACTAATGGCAGAGACATATTTATAGGATGGTCCTTGAGTCCAAAATGTACTAAGGGTATTAACTGAATAATAAGTCTGTTCCTCTTAAACCCATATATATATATATGCACTATCTATCATTTTATGTGAATTTTAAATAAGTGTTGAGTTGAAATTACCCTTCAAGGCTTTGGCCACTGACCAAAGCTCTGAGCTCAGTGACGGTCACTGGGTCTGGGTTCAAACATGGCTTATTCCCTGTTTACATTTCTTCACCTTAGGATCTCTCCTCACCCATTTCTCCGACCCCTGCCCCCTGATTCCACCTTCTCTTTTTGGTTACCCTTTTCCCTTGCACCACAGGTCTCCACCCTCTGTAAACTTCCCTGGCAATACTATAAAAATGCAAAACACCATTCAAATATGTATTAAAATATTTATTTATAATTTAAATATGATTTAAGTTGTGCATTTTAGTTTATGTTCATTTACTTTATGTTTCAGTGTAGCTGGAAGGTTCCTATTTAATAGTTGATACAGAGGAAGGCGAAAAACCCCCATCTGAAGCCGGAGCCAATTTGCCTCAGAGGGGAAAAAAATTCCTTCCTGACTCCCAAAGGGCAATCGGACAAGTCCCTGGATCAACTTCTACTAAGAGTTTATGTCAGTGTCCCTGTATTTTTACCTTGCTAAAATGCATGTAACCCTTTGTTAAAGCTATCTAATGTATGGGCAGTATTTTTAGTGGATTATGAAGGGAGAAGCCTCTATAGGGTCCTGTAAGGGGGTGTTGGAGCTGTGCTTGTCTGAAATGTAAATGTTGGAGGCTAAGACTGACGGCGGTGGGTGCACTGTTTGAGCTGAGGTTAGTGAAACTGCAAATACTGTATGATGTATTTGTATGGTGGTCTGTTGGTAGAGGAGCAGCAGGAAAAGAAAGAAGGGCTGGTGGTGGAGCCAAAGAAAGAAATGGAGAATGAGAGCTACAAAGTGAGGTGCCACTGCTGGAATTGGGCTCTCTAAAAGCAGGAATCCAACTGGTGGAGCTGCACATATTAAAACTGGATCCCACTATTGGAATGTAAATTCTGTGCTGGTGTAGATGTTGGAGAAAAAGGGCCACTGGTGGAACTGTGGCTGAAAGAGAGATAGAGATGGTGGGTGGAGGTTGTGTATAGAGTGTTACATACACTGCTGGGGGTGTAGCTGTAATTGTGAGAGGAGACGCCACTGGTGGAGTTATGGGTGTCTGAAAAGCGGATTCTCCTGGAGCTTCAGATGGAGGCACAGGCTCTGCTGGTGGAGCTGTAAAATAGAATGAAAACCAATAAGTAATGTGTCATTATGAATATTCATTAAGAACAACGGCATTACAAAGGATTTTATGCTCACACTGAATTCTCCTTTGCATTGGGCAACAGTACAAGGGGTGCAGGCAGGAAAATTATAATATAGATTCACATGTATGTCTAAGCCTAAGTGTCTTATTTTAAATGTGTATACAATTAGCATTTACATTAATTATAGAGTGTCCATTAGAACTATATACTGTAAAAAGTGTTGGCCTAAGGCTCTGTAGGCCCAATGTATAGGGATATTTGATAGAGACCGTACCTTTCCCTGAGGGTGTTTCTCCTAGGATGTTATTGCGAAGACTCATCCTGGGCTTTAGATGTTATTGGCCACAGGATCAATAACAAGGAAAGCCCTCCAGTGCCATTTTCTGAGCCGCTGTTTCTTCTGCCGAGATCTTGTATGCACGGAAAGCACAGGCACAAGCGTGGAAGGCACAAGCGCAGAAGGCACAGGCACAAGCGTGGAAGGCACAGGCACAAGCGTGGAAGGCACAGGCACAAGCGTGGAAGGCACAAGCGCAGAAGGCACAAGCGCGACGCAGCTGTTTCCTGGCCCAGAGAGCTGCTTCCCTCACTCCTGTATAGATAAAAAAAAATCAGAGCTGAAATTAAATTCCTATTTTTTCCTATTCTAAATTGTCTTAGAATCCCATTGTCACTATTATACTAAAATGTAAGGTGGTGTAGCCCTCAAAATATGTTCATTATCCCTAACGCCACTATAATAAGCCCAACAGCTTCTCAGTTTAGTGTTCATGATGGTGCAGTCGTACCAGATACAATGGATCCCCTCACCTCTCTTGGCCGGCCGCCTCTGCTGAGCCTGAAGGTGTTTCCGAATCTCAGCCCTGATGATCTTCTTGGGCGGCAGTCCAGCAATGAAGGGGTGATGCAGGAGT
The DNA here is from genome assembly GCF_000004195.4 of Xenopus tropicalis. NCBI lineage: Eukaryota > Metazoa > Chordata > Amphibia > Anura > Pipidae > Xenopus > Xenopus tropicalis. The sequence continues at coordinate 135,313,379 of NC_030681.2, read as the reverse complement.
TCCTTGGTGCTCCATCGCTCCGCAGGATCCTTCTTCAGACACAACTCCAAGAAGGAATGGAATTGTTGTGACCTGGAAAAAAAGAAAAAAGGGCTTTTAGCATTATTTGGTGAAAATAGAGCCCATTTCATTCAGTTCAGCTCTGAGCTGTGGGAGCATCTAGTGACACGAGCTGGGAAGGACTCACCAGGTGTTGGCTTGAAGCTTCGGTGGTTGGCTCTCGATTATGATGTCCTCCACCGGGTATTGGTCGTAGTATGCTGAAAGACAAAAACGCATATATCAGATCCATCCATGTCTGTATACTGTCTATTTATTGCAACTAAAGAAAAAAGTTGGTTTTTTTTTTGCTGAAAATAGCAAAATAGCAAAAAATAGCAAGTCCCAGTTCTTCCCATTCTGCTACAGAATATCTGCTTCTCAAAGTATAGAATAAATATCCACAAATCGTTGAGATTTACTTACGTGGCTTTCCCTCGGCCATTTCTATGGCAGTTATTCCCAGCGACCAGATGTCACACTGGAAAAGAGACACCAAAGAGCATTAGAAGGAGAGAACTGGGTTAGTGGGTGATTCAGTTGTTACTGGGGTGGTTCTTCCATCAGTGCCTGCATACAATGAATGGAAAATATAGAATCTATTAGAACTGGGCCACTTAGCACCAGGCCCAGACCGGCAATCTGTGGGTTCTGACAAATACCAGAGGGGCTGCTGTAAGATGCCATAGACAGTCACTATTTATTGGGCTGCTGGGGGGCTGTTTGGGCCCCTGTGCACTTGGAATACCAGGGCCTATTGTGAATCCCCGTCCGGGCCTGCTTAGCACTGATGGAAGAAATGGCCCCAATTGCTTTATGTTTAGTTCCCTTGTAACCTGAACTGCCCCTAACTGAATGCAGCACCCATTTGTGTAGAGAGGATGGGAGAGGCTGAAGTAAAATGCCATCGGCTCCTCCCACTGCTTTTATGTCCCATTAACATTGATAGGTAAATGCACCCTGTTGTGCCAAGTATTATAAGTACAACTCACTTTGGTGTCGTACTCTGGTTCCTCGCCGTTCCTCCTAAAGGTCTCGGGTGCCATCCAGTGTGCAGTCCCGTCAGGCTCCTTACACATTCCAGTCTGTGGGTCCAGGTCCCAGCAGAGTCCAAAGTCGACTGAAACACCAGATTATATTTATCAATGAAAAATTACTTTTTAAATACAATACAATAAAAACCTGAATTATTAAGTTTTACTCACTCAACTTCACTCTCCCCTCCTTTGTCAGCATGATGTTCGGGCTCTTGATGTCCCTATGTATGGCCCGGTGCTGGTGGATGTGGTGGAGCCCCTGGGGGGATTGAGATGTAGGTTATAAGAATATAACAGACATAAGTCTAAATATTCCCAAGAGTGTAACACATTTTAGCAGAATGATGATCTATAATAAATATATATATACATATATAATGCAAAATCATAGATGAGTCCATAAGGGGTTATTCTGGCCTTACCTTTAATACTTCCCTGCAGATGTAGCCAATCCAGGGCTCCTTCAGGGATTGGTTGTTGCTCTTGATGAGGTCGTGGACGGAGCCACCCTCACAGAGCTCAAGAACAATCTGCAATAGAAAAAATGGTGTCAGACCAGGGATTATATTTCCTCCAATGGAGATCTCTTTGGCAAAAGAGGGAGGAACAAGAAACAGCAAATAATTCCTTACTTCCAGAAGATCCGATTTGTCCTCCTCTAGTGAAGCCCGGTAATAGGCTCCGTGGAAAGCAGCGATGTTCTTGTGGCCGCCAAACTGCCGGAGGAACTTCAGCTCCCTGCGCACCGACTCCTCATCCTGGGGTGGAATAATAGAAACCCTTTAGCTCAAATAGGCAACCCCACCAATAGGAATGATATTGAGAATGGAACTAGAAAGATTCCCTACCCAGCTGATGTTCCCCATCTTCACGGCCACCACTCCTCTGCGATGGTGGAGACCCTGTAACACAGACACAAAGCTGTCACTTACATTCAGGTAGGAAAGAAAGGGCCCCATGTGGCCCCAAAACAGCAGTCTGATATGTCTGCCTAAAGCAGCCCAATGTATGATGAGCCGGTGTCAGCGAATGGGATCCTGGACACAGCAGGGGCAGCACTTTCATCCCTCTAGGAATTTGCTGGGGCCCTTACCTTATAAACGGCTCCACTGCCGCCCTCTCCGAGGAGCACACCCTTGGTCAGCCGACCATCAGGAGGCTGGAAAATAGAATAAAAGGGGGATTTTATTAATAACATAATATTCCCCAGGGTACAAAACCTGCAGCCCCTACAGCAGTAGCAGTGAGTGGGGCACAGTTTTACCCTTTTTTCTACTCACCTTATAAATCTCGGAGAGGGGTCTGGATCCTGCCTCTCGCTGAGGGAAAAGAGAAAGATTCTGTTACATTCTATACTCTGTACATCCAGACCCTTCATTCAAATGGAACCGTAGCAGCTCCCTTACCTTCCTCCAGGGGGCGCAGGATGGCATTGCGCCCCGGTCTTCTTGCTCTTAAAAGAGCAGTTGGGTATAAAAAAAAGAGATATCAGCAGACGTCAGCAGATGTTATTTCCTAAGAAACGTCAAAAATGAGTTGGGAACTCGCTGAATATCTCAAAAATCACAAAAAAATCTCTCCAAAAATGCCACAAAGTCGCTCTGAGTCGCTCGGAATAGCTAAGAATCGCTCAAAATCGCTCGGAAATTTCACTTTATGGGGAGAGGGAAAAAAGAGACTGTGAGCTCACATGCGCCAACCCTCTTTGCTACACACTGCCTTATACAGGTATAGGACCCATTATCCAGAATGCTTGGGACCAAGGGTATTCCAGATAAGGGGTCTTTCCGTAATTTGAATCTCCGTACCTTAAGTCTACTAAAAAATCAACAAAACGTTAATTAAACCCAATAGGATTGTTTTGCATCCAATAAGGATTACAAGGTACTGTTTTATTACTACAGAGAAAAAGGAAATCAGTTTTAAAATTCTAAATTATTTGAGTAAAATGGAGTCTATGGGTGACAGGCTTTCCGTAATTCAGAGCTTTCTGGATAACGGGTTTCCGGATAAGGGATCCCATACCTGTATAAGTATTCACACCCTCAACCAGTTCTCCCATTTTACAAACAGACCCTAAATGAATATGTCAAAATTGTGAAATGAGATTTTTCTCAGGTTAGCATCCTAACAAAATCTGTGCAATAACAGCATATAAGGTGAAGTTCCCCTTGAAATGAGAGTAAACAGGTTGTATTTGGCCCCATCCCTCCTCCCTTCTATTATAACATGAGGCACCATAGTTTGGAGATCTGATGGGGATGCTGGGAACTGTAGTTCAGCAACAGCTGGAGGCCACGGGTTGGGGAACTGACACTGTTATACTCCAATGCGCTCCTGTCATGCCTGGCATTATACATGGCACCCCAGGAGCGGAAAATGGGGGACTCCTACCTGTGTTTCTAGGGAACCAATGGCCGGGCCTATAAACTGATGGCGGATAGTGAGGGGACCTGCTGATCTGTTCCCATCTAAATCTCACCTGTCTGTAAAATAATATCTGATCATTTGCCCCTTTAAATCCCCCCAGCTGTTAGGGTTTCCCATGAGAATGGGCACAGATAAAGCAGTCCATGTGATGCCATCATTACTAGCAAGAGATACTGAGAGCCTGACTGTTAAACAGAATGTACCAATACATGGGCCGGGGGTATCAATCTGCACATAGGGGGAGTAGCAAGAATGGCAGCTCCCAAATAGAGGGGATCCCATAGAAAGCGAGGGGAGGGTTACAGGCACTTATTTGGATTTTATGAAATATAAAGGCCAATGGGTTGGGAATGATGGGGCTGCTTAACTGTATCCCCTGTGTGAGTGTCTGTATGGTACAGATTAGCTGTATGGGTTACAGCCAATCACAGTACCCAACTGTAATTGGCTGCTGGATCACCTCACTAAATGGTACTAAGGTAAATGGAACACTGACAACCAGATGACAAGGGACACAGACTGCAGATCTGATAGAGGATGCTGGGACATGTAGGCCAGTGACAGTTATAGGACTACAGGCTGCAGCTCTGATAGGGGATGCTGGGACACGTAGGCCAGTGACAGTTATAGGACTACAGACTGCAGCTCTGATAGGGGATGCTGGGACACGTAGGCCAGTGACAGTTATAGGACTACAGACTGCAGCTCTGATAGGGGATGCTGGGACATGTAGGCCAGTGACAGTTATAGGACTACAGGCTGCAGCTCTGATAGGGGATGCTGGGACACGTAGGCCAGTGACAGTTATAGGACTACAGACTGCAGCTCTGATAGGGGATGCTGGGACACGTAGGCCAGTGACAGTTATAGGACTACAGACTGCAGCTCTGATAGGGGATGCTGGGACACGTAGGCCAGTGACAGTTATAGGACTACAGACTGCAGCTCTGATAGGGGATGCTGGGACACGTAGGCTAGTGACATAGGACTACAGGCTGCAGCTCTGATAGGGGATGCTGGGACACGTAGGCCAGTTACAGTTATAGGACTACAGACTGCAGCTCTGATAGGGGATGCTGGGACACGTAGGCTAGTGACATAGGACTACAGACTGCAGCTCTGATAGGGGATGCTGGGACACGTAGGCCAGTTACAGTTATAGGACTACAGACTGCAGCTCTGATAGGGGATGCTGGGACACGTAGGCTAGTGACATAGGACTACAGGCTGCAGCTCTGATAGGGGATGCTGGGACACGTAGGCCAGTTACAGTTATAGGACTACAGGCTGCAGGTCTGATAGGGGATCCTGCGACACGTAGGCCAGTGACAGTTATAGGACTACAGGCTGCAGCTCTGATAGGGGATGCTGGGACACGTAGGCCAGTGACAGTTATAGGACTACAGGCTGCAGATCTGATAGGGGATGCTGGGACACGTAGGCCAGTGACAGTTATAGGACTACAGACTGCAGCTCTGATAGGGGATGCTGGGACACATAGGCCAGTGACAGTTATAGGACTACAGACTGCAGCTCTGATAGGGGATGCTGGGACACGTAGGCTAGTGACATAGGACTACAGGCTGCAGCTCTGATAGGGGATGCTGGGACACGTAGGCCAGTGACAGTCATAGGACTATAGACTGCAGCTCTGATAGGGGATGCTGGGACACGTAGGCCAGTGACAGTCATAGGACTACAGACTGCAGCTCTGATAGGGGATGCTGGGACACGTAGGCCAGTGGCATAGGACTACAGGCTGCAGCTCTGATAGGGGATGCTGGGACACGTAGGCCAGTGACAGTTTTAGGACTACAGACTGCAGCTCTGATAGGCGATGCTGGGACACGTAGGCCAGTGACAGTTATAGGACTACAGGCTGCAGCTCTGATAGGGGATGCTGGGACACATAGGCCAGTGACAGTTATAGGACTACAGGCTGCAGATCTGATAGAGGATGCTGGGACACGTAGGCCAGTGACAGTTATAGGACTACAGGCTGCAGCTCTGATAGGGAATGCTAGGACACGTAGGCTAGTGACATAGGACTACAGGCTGCAGCTCTGATAGGGGATGCTGGGACACGTAGGCCAGTGACAGTTATAGGACTACAGGCTGCAGCTCTGATAGGGGATGCTGGGACATGTAGGCCAGTGACAGTTATAGGACTACAGACTGCAGCTCTGATAGGGGATGCTGGGACACGTAGGCCAGTGACAGTTATAGGATTACAGGCTGCAGCTCAGATAGGGGATGCTGGGACACGTAGGCCAGTGACATAGGACAACAGACTGCAGCTCTGATAGGGGATGCTGGGACATGTAGGCCAGTGACATAGGACAACAGGCTGCAGCTCTGATAGGGGATGCTGGGACACATAGGCCAGTGACATAGGACTACAGGCTGCAGCTCTGATAGTGGATGCTGGGACACGTAGGCCAGTGACAGTTATAGGACTACAGACTGCAGCTCTGATAGGGGATGCTGGGACACATAGGCTAGTGACATAGGACTACAGGCTGCAGCTCTGATAGGGGATGCTGGGACACGTAGGCCAGTGACAGTTATAGGACTACAGACTGCAGCTCTGATAGGGGATGCTGGGACACATAGGCTAGTGACATAGGACTACAGGCTGCAGCTCTGATGGGGATGCTGGGACATGTAGGCCAGTGACAGTTATAGGACTACAGACTGCAGCTCTGATAGGGGATGCTGGGACACGTAGGCCAGTGACAGTTATAGGACTACAGACTGCAGCTCTGATAGGGGATGCTGGGACACGTAGGCCAGGGACAGTTATAGGACTACAGACTGCAGCTCTGATAGGGGATGCTGGGACACGTAGGCCAGTGACAGTTATAGGACTACAGGCTGCAGATCTGATAGAGGATGCTGGGACACGTAGGCCAGTGACAGTTATAGGACTACAGACTGCAGCTCTGATAGGGAATGCTGGGACACGTAGGCTAGTGACATAGGACTACAGGCTGCAGCTCTGATAGGGGATGCTGGGACACGTAGGCCAGTGACAGTTATAGGACTACAAGCTGCAGATCTGATAGGGGATGCTGGGACATGTAGGCCAGTGACAGTTATAGGACTACAGGCTGCAGCTCTGATAGGGGATGCTGGGACACGTAGGCTAGTGACATAGGACTACAGGCTGCAGCTCTGATAGGGGATGCTGGGACACGTAGGCCAGTGACAGTTATAGGACTACAGACTGCAGCTCTGATAGGGGATGCTGGGACACGTAGGCCAGTGACAGTTATAGGACTACAGACTGCAGCTCTGATAGGGGATGCTGGGACACGTAGGCCAGTGACAGTTATAGGACTACAGGCTGCAGATCTGGTAGAGGATGCTGGGACACGTAGGCCAGTGACAGTTATAGGACTACAGACTGCAGCTCTGATAGGGAATGCTGGGACACGTAGGCTAGTGACATAGGACTACAGGCTGCAGCTCTGATAGGGGATGCTGGGACACGTAGGCCAGTGACAGTTATAGGACTACAGGCTGCAGCTCTGATAGGGGATGCTGGGACACGTAGGCCAGTGACAGTTATAGGACTACAGGCTGCAGCTCTGATAGGGGATGCTGGGACACGTAGGCCAGTGACAGTTATAGGACTACAGGCTGCAGCTCTGATAGGGGATGCTGGGACACGTAGGCCAGTGACAGTTATAGGACTACAGACTGCAGCTCTGATAGGGGATGCTGGGACACGTAGGCTAGTGACATAGGACTACAGGCTGCAGCTCTGATAGGGGATGCTGGGACACGTAGGCCAGTGACAGTTATAGGACTACAGACTGCAGCTCTGATAGGGGATGCTGGGACACGTAGGCCAGTGACAGTTATAGGACTACAGACTGCAGCTCTGATAGGGGATGCTGGGACACGTAGGCCAGTGACAGTTATAGGACTACAGGCTGCAGCTCTGATAGGGGATTCTGGGACACGTAGGCCAGTGACAGTTATAGGACTACAGACTGCAGCTCTGATAGGGGATTCTGGGACACATAGGCCAGTGACAGTTATAGGACTACAGCCTGCAGCTCTGATAGGGGATGCTGGGACACGTAGGCCAGTGACAGTTATAGGACTACAGCCTGCAGCTCTGATAGGGGATGCTGGGACACGTAGGCCAGTGACAGTTATAGGACTACAGGCTGCAGCTCTGATAGGGGATGCTGGGACACGTAGGCCAGTGACAGTTATAGGACTACAGGCTGCAGCTCTGATAGGGGATGCTGGGACACGTAGGCCAGTGACAGTTATAGGACTACAGGCTGCAGCTCTGATAGGGGATGCTGAGGAAAGCAATGGCTGCCTGTCAGTAACTGTCACCAGCCTCAGGCAGCCCATTAGCAGCTGGGAAGTGGCAATTTTTTCCATAAAAAGCTTTTAGATAAGGCAATTTTATAAATAAAGTGAGATACAGAGAGAAATAGGAATATTAATTAGAGCATTAGAAGAAAAACCTAAACACCAAGTGCCCAACTGTCACCCAGAGCGACCGTTAGTCGATGGGACAAATGGGACATTTCAGACTTTTCCCCAATAAGTTTTAAACTTACACTTTATAAAATACATATAAAAATCCAGGGAAATGTGAATATTAATATTAGAAGATGAATCTGAACCCCAAATATTATGTGTTACTTGTATTTATCCAGAGACGTTCGTAGTCTCCCTGCTCCCCAACCCCAACTCTCCCATAATCACATTTTATATTTATCAAAATGACAGAATATGTGCAAAACCAACGCCAATATCCCAGGCGCCCCCTAGTGGTGCGATTACATAGCGATTTGATGCATTTATGCCACTATTTTCCTATAAATGCCCCCCAGTGCCCCCAGCGCTCCACTTACCTCTGATCCCAGAAATGAAGTGATAAAACCGTTATTATAACTGACAGTTGGCCGTGCGGCCAGTCATGTGATTTCTTATTGTGTTGGGCTGAAACCCCGCAGACTGTTCTGCCACTTTGGCTTATTCTTCCGCTTCTTATTCTTAGCGCCCCCCATTTTCTAAACGCTACTCCTCCTACAGTTTTAGGGGTACAGCACCCAAACTCCCCACACATCTTCGCCCTATAGCGGAGCAGGTTGCTTGTGCTTTTCTAAGCAATCCCGCCCCCCCGTCTTTTTGTGGCGCCGCTCCGAACCCCCCAATTTTCCCATTGACTTTGACAGGGAAGATTTTCAAACTGCTGCCGCTCTTACAGCTTTGAAGCTACAGCCCCCAAACTTGAATAACATAATCATGGGGTCACCCCGAATGAAGCAGCAACATTTGTTGGATGACCCCAAAGTGGGAGGGGCCAACAACAGCCAATCAAATTTTAATCATTGACTTTAATGGTGAAATTGAAACTGCTGCCAATCTTACAGCTTTGAGGCGACACTCCCCAAACTTGAATCACACAGTCATGGGGTCAGCCTGAATGAAAATAGGATGATTATTGGATGCCCAAAAGTGGGCGGAGCTGTGAACCACCAATCAGATTTTACCTATTGATTTGGCAGAAATCCAACCTGCTGCCATTCTCACAGTAATAACACCGGGGTCCCCAAACTTTTTACACTTGGTCACTAGGGGACTGCAATTTAAGTTTTGAAAAGTGGGCGGAGCCACCAACAACCAATCAAATTTCACCTATTGATTTTTATTGGTTTGATGCCAGATTTTCCAAACTTTGCAGTCACTGGGTGACTACGCATTCAGGTTATTTAAAAAAAAAAAAATTCAAAGTGGGAGGGGCGAACAACAGCCAATCATATTGTACCCATTGACTTTTATGGGGAAATTGAAACTGCTGCCAATCTTACAGCTTTGAGGCGACACTCCCCAAACTTGAATCACACCGTCATTGGCTCAGCCTGAATGAAAATATGATGATTGTTGGATGCCCAAAAGTGGGCGGAGATGTGAACAGCCAATCAGATTTTACCTATTGACTTGGCAAAAATCCAACCTGCTGCCATTCTCACAGTAATAACACCAGGGTCCCCAAACTTTGCAGAGTTAGGCACCAGGTAACTGTGGTTCAAGGTAAGAAAAAGTGGGCGGAGCCACCAACAGCCAATCAGAGTTTACCTATTGACTTTCAATGGGGAAATTCAACCTGCTGCCATTCTCACAGTATTAACCCCAGGGTCCCCAAATTTTTCACAGTTGGTCATTAGAGGACTACAGTTTTAGTTTTGAAAAAGTAGGCGGGGCCACCAACAGCCAATCAGATTTCACCTATTGAATTTTTTTTTTGTTTGATGCCAGAGTTCGCAAACTTTGCAGTCAGTCACTGCGTGACTTTGTACCCAAGGTTAGAAAAAGTGGGCGGGGCTGACAAAAGCCAATCACATTTCTTTCATTGTTTTCAGTGGGAAAATTTTAATTGCTGCCATTCTCACATGTTTAATGTCAGGGTCCCCAAACTTTGCAAAGTTTGTCACTGGGTGACTATGTTCCAAGTTTAGAAAAGTGGGTGGGGCCAATAACAACCAATTAGATTTCACCTATAGACTTCATATGTTTAAATTTAAACTGCTGCCATTCTTTAAATATTAATACTAAGGTCCCCAAACTTTGCAGTGTTAGTCACCTGGTAACTGCAGTTCAGTTAGAAAAAGTGGGTGGAGCCAACAACAGCCAATCAGATTTTTATTGATTTTCAATGGGGAAATTCAACCTGCTGCCATTCTCACAGTATTAACACCAGGGTCACTAGGGAACTGCATTTTTAGGTTTTAAAAAGTGGGTGAAGCCACCAACAGCCAATCAGACTTCTCCTATTGAATTTTCTTGGTTTATATTTAAAATGTTGCTTTGCTCACACTATTTACGTCAGGGTTCCCAAACAAGTGGGAGGAGCCACCAACAGCCAATCCATTTCCACCCATTAGATTTCATTGGTTTATATTTAAACTGATGCCATTATTTAAATATTAACTCCAGGGTTGTTAAAGTTTCCAGAGTTAGTCACTGGGTATTTGCCATTCAAAGTTAGAAAAAAAAGTGGGCGGAGCCACCAACAGCCAATAACATTTCATCTATTTACTTTCAATGGTGAAGTGTAAAATGCTGTCAGCCTCACAATTTTTATGCCTGAGTCACCAAAATTTGGAAAGTTGGTCACTGGGGAACTGCAGTTCAAAAATAGGAAAAGTGGGTTGGGCCACTAACAGCCATTCAGATTTCATCCATTGAATTTTATTGGTTTAAATTTAAAATGCTGCCATTCTCACACTATTTATGCCAGGGTGCCCACTGTTTGTTACTGGGTGACTTCGACTCAAGGTTAGAAAAAGTGGGCAGAGCCACCAACCACCAATCGCAATTCACCTATTGACTTTTATTGGTTTAAATTTTAATTGCTGCCGTTCTTTAACTATTAATGCTAGGGCCCCTAAACTTCGCAGAGTTAGTCACTGGGTAACTGCAGTTCCAGGTTAGAAAAAGGGGTGGTGCCACCAACCGCCAATCAGATGTCACTTGTTGACTTTCAGTGGGGAGATTTAAGTTGCTGCCATTCAGACACTATTAAAACCAGGGTCCCCAAACGTTGCACAGTGGTTTTTACTGTATAACTGTGGCCCAAGGTTAGAGAAAGTGGGCCGAGTCCAATCAGTGACTTCATGTTTTTCAACCCAACATGAAATTTGTTCTCAAACTTCCCTTTCTAGTTATTATTATTATTATTATTATTATTATTAAAACATAGCTTGCCAATATATTTTATACCAGGAAGGTCTCAGTTTCTCAAATAATGTTTAAAAGTCCTGCCGTAGATTCCATTGTTCTCAGTAGGTACTCATCAACAGGTAACAGGCCCCGTGCTGGCTTTACACATTTCCAAATTCAAGTACAAATAACCCGGAGAGTACACATATTCTCAGTGAAAGTGTAATTTTATTGAGACATCTCAACACAGATGTCTGAGATGTTCTCAGTGAAAGTGTAATTTTGAGATGTGTACTCTCCGGGTTATTTGTACTTGAATTAGGTCTCAGATTCCTTCCATCTTTTAATATGTCTGCTTTAAATAAGACTAATTGCAGCAAATAGTTGCAAGTTGCCTAAAGACGAGAAAAATTTGTAAATGACTTCTCCTGAAAGTGCTAATGCCTTCAAGGTTTCTGCCCTTCCTGCCTTGATATTAATTGTCTGTTTGAGTAACCAGTCATTTGGCTTCGAGTGACTCATGCATTTTCAACTAGTATCGCCTCTTGTAGGGGGTCTTAATGACTGCATAAGGACCAGTCTCTAGAACAGGGGTCCCCAACCAACCTTTTTTTACTTTACTTGTGAGCCACACTCAGATTTGAAAGGTGCAGAGGAACAAAACAATTGTGCGAAAATGTTTTGACCACACCCATTTTTGTTACCACACCCCTAAATACTAGTTCCATTTTAGACAATTTGGCAGGTTATGTAAATTTTGAATACATTTCCAGATGCATTGGGGTCTTGTTTTATGAGTTATTACAGTTTTGCATCTTAAAGTGCAGTTTTACATTTTTAGCAAGTCTTAGTTCCAAGAGACCTGTTTAGCTTTTTAGTTACAATTGTGCCTAAGTGAAGGGGTTGAGTATTCTGGGATCTCTGCCAAAAGCTACTTATCTAATTAAGTTTGAGAAACTTTGTATCTTTGTTGGCCTTCGGTGCAGAAGATCAAAAGGGAAATGAGGGACTTTTCAGTAAGAATTTTGGACAGAAAGCTGAGCTGTCAAAATCAGGACTGCCCCACAAAAATCGGGAAAGTTGGAAGGTATGTAAAGGAAAATAAATCTTGCCCATATGCTAAACCTCTTGAACAATGGATTGGTATAGAACAAAGCTAGATGGTAGAAAACACAAAGACAAACTTGTAACAAGAAGTACTTTTTATTATGCAATCCTGCACATTACAGCTGGAACTCTGGGAATTCAAAGACCACATCTTTGCCTGTGAGTTTCTTGTACACACCAGAAAATGTTTCCACCTGTAGAAACAGAACAGTTACATGAAATTTCATAGAGAAGTCGGTATACAAAACATACACCCCCCACTGGTAATCTTTTCTGCAAATAAGCTACTAAGTTAAGTACTTCTTGGAATCTGTGTGTACCCTGCATGGTTTGTCTCCCCAGTCACTGCCCGAGGGCTCTGGGAAGCTATAGGAATATACAGGATGCTGCCCACACCAGCCTAATGGCCGGGGACATGCTTGCTCTCCAACGTTGTGGAAGGGGATTATACATCACTGCGCCTCACAGGGCGATGCTCCCATTCGCCACCTGGACAGAGCCCACAAGAGCAACCTTATGGGATATCCACGTTGGGATATTCTAATACATGGACAACGCAAAACTTCCCCTTCAAAAATTAACCAGCATTTAAATTGCTCTATACTAGATAAAAGCAGACCAAGGTTTACACAGACAGCAATGTGCTGCCCCACTAATAATTAAAGGAGCCCACCTGAAATTAAAAGGAGCCTGTCACTCACAAATAATCTGTATAATAAAAGTCCTTTAAAACAAACATGAAAAACAATTTTTTTTTTTTTTAACCAAACACCCATACACATTAAAAATTCAGAGCTGTCATATATTGCCTGCACCGTTTCTGGCACAGAGGTGGAGCAATAAATAACACTCATTTTGTGCAGATCGCTAAGCCACATACATACACCAAAATAAAGACTTATTTACTCGGGCCCTTCTACTATTCATCCTTCAAAATGTTGCAGTTACTAAGGCGTATGCCCTAGCAACCACAGTCTAAATGCAGAACAAAAAAAACAGAAACTGCCAAAATGTATAGAATAGTATGTAAATGCATATTATAGCAATGTCTACAACATACTAGAAGGTAATTTAAGGTGCATATTAGCCCTTTTAAAGTAGCATATCAACTTATGTCCCTGAAACTGCAGATGGATTCTAACGGCACTAAAGCTTGCTTTAAGGATAGCGCAGCACTAGTTTGAAACTACTACCTTGTGTTCAACATTATTCTGTTGTGCCTTGTCCAAATGGACCTTGATAAGCCGACTGCCGTCCAGTTTGACACGGATTCTCTTGCCCACAATTTCACTTGGGTAAACCAAGTCTTCTAGAATGGCATCATGTACTGCAGTCAGAGTGCGACTGAAAGAAGAATGTTTTATAACTGTTATTCCTAGCCTGCATATACATTCTAACAGATAAATACAATTTACGATTATTTTCACAAAATGTAGCCGGAAAACCTACACACTAGGAAATCCAATTGTTGTACCGAAGTGCAGACCCAGTTAATAACCCTTTATGTGCGTCTGAGGTTCATTGTTAAACCTAGGCATTTGCACTTGTCAATTGACTTCATGCTTTTGAATGACTGAGGGCTAAAAATATTTCAAAACTATAAGCATGAATGGGACATAGCATTTGTGATGTTAGCCCTGATTGATTGTATTCTTCATTTATATAATAAAGGTATGAGGATCTATTACCCACAACGCTTTCAACCTGGGATCTTTCCATAAATTGGATCTGCATAGATAGTCTACCTAAAGCACTGAAAGATAAAAAATGCAATAGGATTATGCTGCTGCTAGTTTGAATTTGTGCTGCTTAGTCATGATCGAGTTTAACTATTCTACTACAGAGAAAAAGGAAATTAAAAATTACAATTGTTTGTGTTAAACAACAGGAGATTGCCTTTCTGTCAGAGGCTTCTGGATATCAGGGTTACGAGATAAGAAACCCCCATACCTGTATATACACAAAAGTGTTATCTACAGCCACCAGCAAGGTCTGAACAGGGTAATTTTTTCTCATGTGGTTTTGCTAGTGCTTACACCAGCTGGCGCAAGGAGGGAGTAAATATTTTGGAAGAGCTCACATAAAGAACATTATTTCATAGCAATTAGTTTACATTCAAAAGAAATTTAGATAGAAAAACAAGTTAATGTAACATTACTCAGAGCGCTCGAAGTGAAGTGCTTAGATTTTTTTCCCCCTCGTTTCCAAGATATTAGGTTGTGAAGAGCCAATGTGAATTTGATTTAACAGTGCCACCTGCTGTTCATTACAACAGACTAGCTACAGGGGCCAAAAAATAAATGTAGTGAGAAACATGTCGCTGCTCTCCTTAGAGCGGACCTGACAAACATCAAATAATTATTAACTTATTTAAAAGTATCAAAATATTCTGCAGTGATGTGCAGTCAGATGACTTCTGCTTTCAACATTTCATTTAAGCAGAGCAACATCACAAGACATTCATTCTCTCACTAACTAAAGGTAATTCAGCCAACAGCAGCCAGTTAGCCAAAATGACCAGCAGATGGCACTGTTTCATACAGGTAGAGCAGTGATCCCCGACCTATTCAGGGGCAACATGTTGCTTGCCAACCCCTTGGATGTTGCTCCCAGTGGCGTCAAAGCAGGTACTTATTTTTGAATTTCTGGTTAGGAGGCAAGTTTTGGTTGCATAAAAACGCAGTGTAATTGCCAAACAGAGCCTCCTATTGGCTGCCAGTCCACATAGGGGCTACCAAATAGCCAATTATAGGCTCTCATTGGCACCACCAGGAACTTTTCTCATGGTTGTGTTGCTCTCCCAAACTTTTTCCATTTGAATGTGGCTCATTGGTATAAAAGGTTGAGGATCCCTGAGGTAGAGGATCTATTATCTGGAATACTAAGGGCCTGGGTTTTTTCAGATAAGGGATCTTTCTGTATATCAGATCACCACACATTAAAGCTGGCCATACACGCACTGATATTATCATACGAAAATATTCGGTGCGTGTATGGCAAGTCGGCGAGTCGACTGTTATCGCAGGAGGCTGCTGTTATTGGTCGACTCGATGATCGGGCCAGTTAAAAGATTTTGATCGGGCACCATAGAAGGCGCCTGACCAAAATCTGCCTGGAGCGCTGAATCGGCAGAAGGAGGTAGAAATCCTATTGTTTCTACCTCCTTATCTGCCGTTTCAGCCCTGAATGGTTTGTGGCTGATTGTACGATCTTTCGAGCGACCAAAGATCGCAAATGGCCACGTGTGTGGCCACCTTTAGTCTGCTTTAAAAAAGAAAAAAATTAAACAAACCCAGGACTGTTTGCCACCAATATGGTTTAATTACCAATGAGTACAAGGTACTATTCTTACAAAGAAAAGGGAAATCATTTTTAAAAATGTCCTTTTTATTAAAATTATTTGCTCAAAATGAACTCCAGGGGAGCCTTGCTGTAATTAGGAGCTTTCAGAATGACAAGTTTCCAGAAAAAGGATCTCATACATTAGCCGTTTATTAATTTCTTATAGCTGGAAAACTACAAAAAAAATCAATTGCTGAAGTGCTTAAATATGCTCTGAGCAATTTTTACATTTTGAAAAGTTAGCATTTCCTCTAAGGCTGCAACACAAGAGTAACAACTGTGTCACTGGTGATTTTTCTAAAATGATGGGGATGCATTTGATGCTGAATATTCAATATATGCATTAATGGTTACCAATGAATACTATGGAGAGGAAGCACAGACTGTGCTGTTGCAGTTGAACACACCACAAAAAGAAAAGTTGCAGATGTTTAACTGTGGGACAAAAAATATTTTTGACTATTAAACCTTTACATATACAGAATGCTCGGGTCTTTTCGCAATTTAGATCCTTATACTTTAAGTCTACTAAAAAATCAATAAAAAAAATTAATCCCAATAGGATTGTTTTACATCCAATAAGGATTAATATCTAAGTTGGGATCAAATACAAGGTACTGTTATTTTCCTAGAGAAAAACGAAATCAATTTTAAAAATCTGAATTATTTGATTAAAATGGAGTCTAGGGGGGACAGGTTTTCTGTAATTCGGAGCTTTCTGGATACTGTACCTCTAACATTTGATTAGGCAATAATCGTTTAAATGCACAAAACGAACAAAATGCAACTGTAACTGGTCCCGCCAATATATAACAATGCAATTTCCTGATTCTACACCCATTTTCTGGTCCCCTAAGAGTAAAATGGGGGTTCTAATGCAAATGCATGAACCCTTATAAACCCTAAAGACAGAACTCAGTTTAGGATGCTTAATGGGACTGTCAACTTACCTTAGCAAAATAAAATAAACACTTTAGAGAAATAGTTTTGTACCCTGCATGGTTTGTCTCCCCAGTCACTGCCCGAGGGCTCTGGGAAGCTATAGGAATATACAGGATGCTGCCCACACCAGCCTAATGGCCGGGGACATGCTTGCTCTCCAACGTTGTGGAAGGGGATTATACATCACTGCGCCTCACAGGGCGATGCTCCCATGCGCCACCTGGACAGAGCCCACAAGAACAAGCCCATGGGATATCCACGTTGGGTGCTAAGCTCATAGAACACATGTAGAAATAAAATACACTGCTACTTCTATCTGGGCACTATTGATTTAACACTTTGTTCAAACATGAGTTCAGTGAATAGGGCTTGTGCATTTGTTTTAACCATTTTTCATGATTAAAACAAAAGTATGTTTTTGTAAACTGAAGCTATTCTACGTTTGGCCCTTGCAAGGAAGATAAATATATTCTTAGTGCATACAAAGTAGCTCCAATTCCCCCATTTAGCTCAATAAACCATTGATTTTTCTTGATTGAAACGGGTAAAAAAGTATGTGGCATCACACTCAGAATTCACATACTGCCCATTTAAGAACCTGATATTCTCCCTGGTAATCAAGAAACAGGTCTACAGTGCCAGAGACAAATAGGTATGGGATCAGTTATTCTGAAACCCCTAGTCAAGAAAGCTCCAGTTACGAAATAACCAGCTGCCATAGACTTAATTTTAATCAAATAATTTAAGTTTTAAAAAAATAATTTCCTTTTTCTCAGGACATTGTAGTTAATTTCAACTAAGATAATTCATCCTCATTGAGGCAAACAATACTGGGTTTATTTAATGTTTAATTATTTTCTTTGTTAGACTTCAGGCATGGAGATCAAAATTATGGACAGCCCCCTTATCCAGAAGAACTCAGGTCCCAAACATTCTGGATAACAGGTCCCCCTACCTGTACTGTGTAACTACTTACGGACTTCTACACATGAACATACAACTTTTATATCCCTGAAGTTATAGTTGCCCATATAAGACTGTAAAGTCTGCCAAAACAGTCCCTTAACACAGAAGAGCTCCAAAAATTGGGCTGAATGATTGGATAACATGGTACTATGGTCAATGGCAAACATCTTTGGGCAAAATAATACAAAATCTGACCAACCACAACTGAATACCCTTGGCCAGCACAAAGTTTAAGTAGGGTTTTCAGGTTCCTATGGCAGGTACATACCTTCTGGGACGCTTCTGCTTGTTTTTCGTGCGGCTTTTTCTTGTTGGCTTGGGGAGAATCCTTCTCTGTAAGAACAGATGTTTGATTGAGGTTAACAGCACAAAGTAGCCTTTACACACAAACAGTTTAAAGGAGAAGGAAAGGTACAATAAATGGGGGTGTGCCAAATGTTAGGTAACCCCCAGTGATTATAATCACTTATACCCCCAGGGCCCCACACCAGCCCAGGGAAGCTGCGAGAGCAATCCTCTTCCTTCTGTCTTCCCTACGCTTGCGCAGTAGAGTAAAAAGCTGAACTTAAACCAAGAACCCGACTTTCACTCTACTGCACATGTATCAGCCCCAGGATCGGGAAGAAAGATGACAGGAGCACCAAAACAGGGTATAAGGTAAGTGATTACAATCACTGGGGGTGCCTAACTATGACACCCCCAGTGATTTTACCTTATAATATCTTACAACACAGGTTAAAAAAAAACACAAATACTGTCCCCCCTTAATGCCAACCCTATGCCACGTGTTTACCAGCAAGGAAAAAAAAAACCCTGAGACAAAAAACTGGCTAAGTAATTTTGCTTGCAGCACAGCTACCCAAAATGAAGTTTTTACATAAATCTAACATATTAACTTCTAATTCTCTTTATAAAAATGTTTTAGGGAAATGCTATAATGTACCCTGCATGGTTTGTCTCCCCAGTCACTGCCCGAGGGCTCTGGGAAGCTATAGGAATATACAGGATGCTGCCCACACCAGCCTAAAGGCCGAGGACATGCTTGCTCTCCAACGTTGTGGAAGGGGATTATACATCACTGCGCCTCACAGGGCGATGCTCCCATTCGCCACCAGGACAGAGCCCACAAGAGCAACCTTATGGGATATCCACGTTGGATCAGATTTACATTAAGGTGGTTATTTAGAGGTAAGATAGTAAACTATTACTAAAGAAAGCTGTCTAGACAGGTCTCATAAGCCTTTACTAGACACAATATACAAGAACAGTGTTTCTGGGTCACTTGTGTGCATATGGCAATATATAAAATGAACAGGCGGGCTTAGTCTGTATAAGCTGCAGTATATAATAAAGATATATGGTATACGCATTGCCCACGCTGCCTATACCATTGCTCTAGTAACCTGGCATACTTCAAAATGAGTCTGTCCAGCCATCTGGAGAACATAAAATGCTTCTGCAATGATCCCATGACAACATCATGATCAGGGAAACACTGCTTTCTTCTTTTATTAGTTAGAGGAGCAAGTATACCCTCTACTCAATGAGTACAATGAATAGGACTTGAGATGAATGTACCATTTGCCTATTGTTTTAACATGAAAGATCTACGGTTTGTGATCTCTCTTGTGAAACAGGGTTAATTGTGAAAACTGATGCTGAGCTATGTTTGGTCCATGTGGAGGTAATTAGACTACTGCTGCACAGATAAGCAGGGGTCCATTATGCATTGAGAAAATCCATGCACTGGGCCAAACATGGAGTATCTTTAATTTCCCCGTCTGCTACATTGTTAAATATATATTTTTTTGCGATTAAAAAAAAAAAGCAACAAGTTCAGCCCCTTAAGTCGACTAGATAACCCTAATTAAAAGATAACCTAAGGAGGAAGAATGCATTCCTCCAGCTCTCATTTTCTATAATTCTGGGTGACCAAACAACTAAGGGTTCACAGTTCAGTGTATAAATGATTTTCCCCTGCTGCATGGGGCTCATTACCCAAGGTATCAGTTTGTCAATTATTTACAGTGCTGCAAAATAAGACAGTGCTTTATATACTGGTAATAATAACACTCCAGCTAGTGACTCAAGGAAGAACCTTATACCTATAAAGAACACTTACAGACCTAAACGGTCCAACACTACATCATGTTAACTCAGATTGTAACTCCTAAAATCAGTGGCCTGTAAGCGACCTAAACATGCTGGTGGAATTTCTGCAGTGGATCAATCACACAGCATAGCCCTGGCAGGATACATAAAGGTACATCTATACATATAAGCAAACCGAGAGCACAATGTAGTTACTGTGCATTTACCGCACAGCTTCACTCCACTCACCTGAGCAATGAAGACAACATGTTTGCCACTAAATTTCTTCTCCAACTCGCGCACTAGCCTTACTTGGATCTTCTGGAAAGATTTCAGCTGAGGAACTGGAACAAAGATGATAATTGCTTTTCTACCACCTCCAACTTCTATTTCCTGAAGAAACGAAACATGGCCTTAGTGCTAAATACAGAGAGACATGCAGCAAAACCCAAACCATCTACTGGAAACTATTTGCTTTTACATCCTAAAATAATTTGGGCAACCACATGCATTTTATGGCAAAACAACTTACAGGTGCTATATGTACTATTAAAGGGACATTCCAACACCGGGAGCACAAGGAATCAAATGTATCCTGCATGGTTTGTCTCCCCAATCACTGCCCGAGGGCTCTGGGAAGCTATAGGAATATACAGGATGCTGCCCACACCAGCCTAAAGGCCGGGGACATGCTTGCTCTCCAACGTTGTGGAAGGGGATTATACATCATTACACCTTAAGGCGCTATGCTCCCATACGCCACCTGGACAGAGCCCAAGAGAGCAACCTCGAGGGATGTCCACGTTGGGTAACAAAAAAAATAACCTATTCAATTTATAACACAATACATAATTAGCTCTACCAGTACAATTAGCTGTACATAATCATTAAAGCTAAACATTAAGAGGTGCCCATAGGCAAAGTGCTACATCAGGCATTTAGTACAACAATACCTTTGCAGCTGTGATGTTAAGTTCCCTTAACTGAGCTTTAAGGTCAGAGTTCATTTCCAGCTCCAAGAGAGCCTATAGAATAAAGAGAAACCATCAGAGTTTGGTTAATGACAAGACACTGTTTTTAAGAATCTACTGCATGAACTTTATTATAGTGTTTTACACCCAACTACAGCAGAGATTTCCAGCAAACAAGAGACCTTTAGATGTCTTACTAAGCTGAAACAAATGTATCCTGCATGGTTTGTCTCCCCAGTCACTGCCCGAGGGCTCTGGGAAGCTATAGGAATATACAGGATGCTGCCCACACCAGCCTAATGGCCGGGGACATGCTTGCTCTCCAACGTTGTGGAAGGGGATTATACATCACTGCGCCTCACAGGGCGATGCTCCCATACGCCACCTGGACAGAGCCCACAAGAACAAACTCATGAGTTATCCACGTTGGTTTTACATCAGTCAATGTTGTGGAAGGGGATTATACATCACTGAACCAGAAAGCACTACGCTCCCATGCGCCACTTGGACAGAGCCCGTGAGAGCAGCCTCACAGGATATCCACATTGAATCACTAAACCAAATTACAATTACTGAATATAAAGACTGACTACAGGGCCTGTAAAATGGGTCACCATTTTAACAACCCTACCAGTCTAAAATGCTTTCAATTTTAGTCAGTCTTCATTATTTTTTATGAAAAATCTGGAAAGTTACTTTTGGGGTTAAACTCTAAATATAGCATATTATTGCCAAAAAACTTTTCAAAGAGATAAGCAGAATTTTTTTGATTCATCCTCCAAGGCCACACAATGCGTTCTCTTAGCGAATGAAAAAAAACAATGATGCCGCCTGGGATCAGCCTGTCACACAGCATGGCTTTCGATCAAAACATATCAAGTGTATTTTCTGGCCAAAGTACCTCCTTTTGGCACAGACAGGTGGATCCCATTTGTGCTGGTTACTACATACATGTGGGTTCACTTATGTCCCACGTCAGAAAAAAAGACGAAATGTGCAATATTTGAATTATGGTCTGTGCAACTCTCTGCCTGTAGACCATTATTATTAATATTACGGCTGTAATACTACGTGATTGGGTTTTTTTACGTACCTGGGAAATACCCGACTCAAACTCGTCTGGCTTTTCGCCATTCGGCTTTACTATCTTAGCGCTTGTGCTGAACATGGCCTTTCTGGAAACAAAACACAAGTTTGTCAGTTTTCAGCATTGTAATCAGCAGTACAGTTATAACTCCCATCAGGTTAATAACATCTCACACACTATCGCTGCCAATCCCACCAAGGACAGAGGATTTCTGGGTACAATAGTTAAACCCTCATCCAACGACTTTGGTTATATCACGCATTCTACAGAAAAATGCATGAATTTATGGCAGAAGCGCACAAGGCTTTTGGGCATTAGAATTCAAGATACAAAAGCCTATACTGTGCTCAGAGATTAACCATAATGTACCCTGTATGGTTTGTCTCCCCAGTCACTGCCCGAGGGCTCTGGGAAGCTATAGGAATATACAGGATGCTGCCCACACCAGCCTAAAGGCCGGGGACATGCTTGCTCTCCAACGTTGTGGAAGGGGATTATACATCACTGCGCCACACAGGGCGATGCTCCCATACGCCACCAGGACAGAGCCCACAAGAACAAACTCATGGGATATCCACGTTGGTTTTACATTAGTCCTTTCCCCAGCAGAGCTTACAATCTAAGATCCCTATCACATTCACACACCAGGGTCAATAATGGGCCAGTAAACCCATGTGCATGTAGCTGGGGCATAGGAGGGAACAGTACTGTCTCTGGGTTTCACCCTGATATTAGGAGATCCTGCAAACTCTAAACCCCCCAGTGCCATAAGGCAGCAATGTTAGCCACTGTGCCGCCATGCTGCCCATTATAATGGAACATGCAATTTGCCCATCTCTCCCCCAAGCACGTTACTATAAGGTGCAGGCCCCAATCTCAGCTCTAAGGTGATGGCTAACCTACCCATTTCCCCATGCTTTCAGGATCACACACACAAGGGGGTGGGTTGGTGAGTAGAGCTAATGGCTAAGGAGAGTACCAAGGCAGAGAGCAGTATGGCACTTTACATCTTCATTAATACAAACTAGGCAGCCACTTACAGCCTTCCCTATGCATTAGCCATGATTTAAGTCATATACCTTGTACATATATTGTATTTAACTCACTTACAGCAACAGCCATATGATTCTGTATATATACCCGCTAACATACGCATATACTGCCAAACACTAACACGCCGATATCATGTGCTCTGCCTCCCAGAAGCCCCCTCGCTGCCCCACAGCCCGCATCATTCCCCGGCCACCGGCAGCAATGTTCTACTATCCGGAGCAATCCTTCCCCCTGACGGCTTGTGGCGCCCAGCCGCGCGTACCACACTCGAGGAGAGACCTTGCGCTGCCATCATTTGCGCCCATTTCATCGCTCAAGTGAAAGGGTAGTTAGATTAAAAGAAACACGAAAGTCCGCAGCCTCTGCCGCACTCACCGTCCTGTCTCAGTGACGGCCTAGGAAGAGGGCGAAATCCCGCGAGAGCGGCCCAGATCTCGGCTGAGCGCAAGGGAGGATGGGTAATATTGATCGACGCTCCGCCCCATAAGTCGCTTAAGGGCGGAAGTAAGACTTTCGCCTTACCCTCTTGAGAAATACTTTATAGTTGATTTTAATAAACTAGCAATATGTTTTATATTTCCATATGACGATTACGCTCTAAAGGCTAGTTACTTAACTGATATGGACGCTATAACAATGTGAAACGTGGTTAGTAATATTCCACAGGCTTGCATTTAATAACGCGATTTCAAGTATTCTGTCCCTGCCACGTTCCGTAGACGTTTCATGACGGCCAATGCGGAGGGAGTCAAGGAGACCGTAGCCAATAAGAAGAGTTGGAGAGAAAGCTGTATGTCTGTCCGGACGGTAATTTATCAGGAGGAGCGAGAGCGTTAGGCTGCTCCAGCACTGACATGGGAGGTATATGAGAAGCCTGAAGTACTGGAACAATTATCTCATCGGCAATTGGGGAATCATGACCTGTATGGAGACTTGTTGGGTTTTTTCTCATGCTACCCCACATACAGCTGCATACAGCCACTTCCCACATACAGCTGCATACAGCCACTTCCCACATACAACTGCATACAGCCACTTCCCACATACAACTGCATACAGCCACTTCCCACATACAGCTACATACAGCTGCATACAGCCACTTCCCACATACAGCTGCATACAGCCACTTCCCACATACAGCTGCATACAGCCACTTCCCACATACAACTGCATACAGCCACTTCCCACATACAGCTGCATACAGCCACTTCCCACATACAGCTGCATACAGCCACTTCCCACATACAGCTGCATACAGCCACTTCCCACATACAGCTGCATACAGCCACTTCCCACATACAGCTGCATACAGCCACTTACACATCTGTAGAAGCAGTCACTGAGCCACAAACACTACCTACAGCCACTGGCACTCCCTCCTACAAACTGGCATAACTAAATGAAACTAGGCCCTGAGGCAAATTCAATTTAGGGCTCATTCTGCCAAGATATATTGAAATTGCTCTTTTATTAGGGCCTGCATGGTCCAAATATACTCCTGCCTCCCTCCCCTGCAGGGACTACTTTTTCTGTAGTGTCACCCCTGCACCTACCTACTGTTTCTTGCACACATGCTCCCACATACAGTCACTGGTATACACACACACACACACACACACACCCCTAAATACAGGTATTTGTGTTGGTGGATCATTACACAAAACATCCAACTGGTTTTGTTAGGCCTGGGTACAGGTTTAAGAACATTTATTTAGGCTCAGTTTCCTGCTGGATTTATTGTGTGCCAAATGGTTTATTCTGTTGTTGGTGGACACTAGCAATCAACCATTATTTAAAATTTCAGCTTGGTGGAAAAATCACATGGATAGTGACTTGTGCAAATGTACACCACTGAAGAATATTCTACAAAACTGTGCTTAAAGCAAAATTTTGCAACCTGGCATATTCTTTTATTGTTATTAAAAAGTAATTAAAAAGCACTGAACAACAGAACAGGGGATGCAACTAACGTAGAATATATGCCAACCCTGACCGAAGCAATAGGTAAATAGAGCCCTGTTCATTGGAGCTCAATGAATATATGCCAGAATATATGCCAACACTGACCAAAACAATAGGTAAATGGAGCCCTGTTCATTGGAGCTCATAATCTAGGAAAATAGTAAAGCTTTTTTCATCCACCCTAGAAAGAACATATAAAATGCAATGTTTGTTTTTGGCTGACCGGTTTTGTTAGAGAGCTAATTTCAGTAGAATTGCCTGTGAGAAAATATTGTCTCAACACTGCGTATTACTGCCAGTATGACATCTAGGGGAAGCCGCCTTTCTTTTTCTCCCCAAAAGGAAGCAGCATTACACGAGCTCAATCTGAAACTCCTCTTGTTTTCCTTTTCAGAGTGTCTGCATTAAATCACCGGATGTTGCATGCGCGACATGCTCAGGATCCAGAACGCCTTTTCTTCTCTTCATTTACTCTGTTCTGCTGTTGGTGGTGTGCATAGTACTTTCATGAGAATGTTTTATGCTGTAAGGACTGGCCGAAAGCCTGGAGTCTATAATACATGGTGAGGGGGAAAAGATGAAAAATAGGGTTACAGGCATATTGCTGGCATTGTCCCAGTCTCCTGGTCTAGGTTACCATAGACTCCCATATCAGGCAATGTATACTTTCCCCAGTGCTGATGAAATGCGGATTACTAGATGATCAAAAAAATAGGTAGATTCAGAAGGACTCATTTGAGTAGTTAGATCAGATTTGTTATTTGCTTTAAACGGGTTGTTAACTTTTAGTATGATGTAGAGCAGGGGTCCCCAAACTTTCTTACTTGTGAGCCACAGTCAAATGTAAAAAGACTTGGAAAGCAACACAAGCACCATAAAAGTTCATGGAGGTGCCAAATAAGGGCTAAGATTGGCTATTAGGCAGCCTCTATGCACCCTATCAGCTTACAGGGGGCTTTATTTGGTAGTAAATCTTGTTTCTATCCAACTAAAAATTGCCACCAAGCAAGGAATTGAAAAATAACTCCCTGGTTTGGGGACACTGAGAGCAACATCCAAGGGGTTGGTGAGCAACATGTTGCCCCTGAGTCACTGGTTGGGGATCACTGATGTAGAGAGTAATACTGAGATTATTTGCAATTGATCTTTATTTTTCTATTTTCTTTTCTTCTAATTATTTCACTTTTTGTTCGGCAACATTTCAGTCTGGAATTTCAGCAGTTATCTGGGTGCTAGGGCTCAAATTACCTTAGCAGCCAGGTAGTGGTTTGAATGAAAGATGTCCTACTGATAGGAGAAGACCTGAAAAATAAGTAATCCAGGTATAGGACCTGTTATCCAGAATGTTTAGGACCTGGGGTTTTATGTAATTTGGATCCTCATACTTTAAGTCTGCTGAAAAATCATTTAATAAACCCAGTAGGATTGTTTTGCCTCCAATATGGAGTAATTTTTTCTTAGTTGGGATCAAGTACAAGTTACTATTTTATTATTACAGAGAAAAAGGAAATCAAATGTAAAAATGTGAATTATTCAATTAAAATTGAGTCTATGGGAGATGACCTTCCTGTGATTTGGAGCTTTCTGGATAATGGGTTTCCGGATAATGGATCCTATGCCTGTAGTAACAATAACAATAAAATTGTAGCCTCACAGAGCAATACTATTTGTCTGCTGAGGTCACTAACCCCCATTTGAATTTTTTAAAGTCAGAAGAAAAAGGCACATAATTCAACAACTATAACATACTAAAAGTTACCTTAAAGGTTAACCACCCCTTTAATAAACAGCAAGGTCTGTCATGAATCACTCTCAATTCTGCTGTAAAGTTTATAAAGAAATGGTTTGTTCTTCAAGTGGCTGTTCTTATTTATCCCAGTATAAACCTACATATTAACCTGGACACACACACAAAATGATTAGGTTGGCTAGTTTTATTGTTGTCACTCAAACCAGTACCCTGTGGTTGGGGCTAACTTTATAGTTTTTAGTATCATTACTCAGACCCTCCCCACTGACCGCTCTACTGCAGGTCACAGTTTGACTGATGCAAATACTGGTAGTGCATCATAAAATATAGACCATGAGACGATAAGACCTCCCCCATCATACATAACATGTCGCCTTTTGGATTTTTTTTCCAATGAAGGGATGAATGTAAAGAGCAGGTGGATAAATTTCCTTTAGCAAGGTACAAGAAGTTTGCTTCAGAAGAAGATGCCTGGAATTTTGTGAGAAATCAGGAGTCCTCATCAAAAAGTTCTTCTGGTAAGTGTAATCTGAGTGGTTCAGGTACAGGCAGTGATGCTCCATTCTGAGTGAACATCAGTTCACATGAATACAGACTCCTTGGAATTAAAGGACAAGGAAAGGCTAAGTCACTTGGGGGTGCCAAAATGTTAGGCACCCCCAAGTGACTTAAGTCGCTTACCTTCTACCCCGGGCTGGTGCCCCTGTTAGGAGAAAACAGCACCAGACCGGGGTACCTGCAGCGCTTCCTCCTTCGTTTTGGAAGGACTAAATGACAGGCGCATGTGCAGTAGAGTGAAAAGCCGACTTCTCGGTTAAAGTTCCACTATTCACTCTACTGCACATGCGTGTGCGACCGAAGCCGGAAGGAGGAAGCGCTACAGCTACCCCGGGCTGGTGCTGTTCTCTCCTAACAGGGGCACCAGCCCGGGGTACTAGATAAGCGACTTTGCCTTTTCTTCTCCTTTAAAGGGGAATTATACCCCTGAACATTGCAGCTCTGTGTAAAAATGTTTTATTTTAATGTCAAAACAGCTCGTGTAAAACACTGCTACATCTAAATAAAACATTTTCATAAAAATATACTTCTCTAGAAGTAACTGCCATTGGTTAATCCCAAATAGAAAATTTCTTTTTTTTAAAGGAGAAGGAAAGACACTCAGTCCAGTGTATAATCACATTGGCACTCTCCAGTGTATTAGTCTTTACAGGCCCTTTAAATAAACTTTCTGAGACAATTTGAAATTGGTCTTTATCTTTTGTGGAGTTATTTAGCTTTTTGTTCAGCACCTCGCCAGTTTAAAACTACTCCTTTTAAAAAAAAAAATAATGTCCAGTGCTGAATCAAACATATCATATTTTTTTTAATTATAAATAGTAACACAAATCACTTGTCAGTGGTATAGCCAAAAGCATCAGGGCCCCAGTGCAGAACTTAGTCCAGGGCCCCAATTGCAAAACAATGTGAAAAAAATATTAATCCAATAAAAAAATAAATAGACCAGAGATTTAATGGTTGGGTGTTTATTCAATAGATATATAATCAAACACAGTAAAAAAAAAAAACCCAAAAAACGATGTTTCTTTAATGAAAACCGTATTGCATAGACTAAGCAGAAATAGCAGGCTTGCCCATTCTTATGACTCATTTTCTGGTTTGTCATGCATTTTCCTTGCAGCTCTGAAGCTATGCAGAGTCCAACCTCAATCTGCTGCAAACTAGCATTTGTCCTGATGTTTTGTTATAATGTGAATTAGGAGCTAAAAATATCCCTGAAAATGTCATTTAAAAAAATAAGAAATTTGCATACAATTGCAGTTTACTATCCTGACAAACACTGGATTAAAATTGCATATTCCTGTATTTTTTAGTAGATACTGGTGAAACAAAAGAGCCTCCTACACAAGCTACAGGACTGCATAATGTGGTACCTCAGCAGAGGGCAAAGAGACCACTTTATAAGGCACAAAGCTCAAGCACTGAGGAAGCAGCACCTAAAAGAACTAAGCTCATTGATCTCACTGAATTACCATCATCACACAATGGAGCATTTAAATACATGGGTATGAGACCATTATATTTGTAATTAGTTTCTTTGCGATGGGTTCAGTCAGAAAAGGTTTGTTGGCTTCTGTTCTGCTGCTTAGAAAATGATGTTTCAGAGTCCTCTGATGCTTCTCTGGACAGTTCTAAGCAGAGAAACATCACAAAATGCTCTTTTTCTGACAAAACTAATTTTTAGCTGACTTGTCAGTTAGCCAAAATGACCAGCAGGTGGCAAATTCATTTCAAACTCATTATTTTAACTATTTCTCTAGTTTTTAAGGTATATACAGTGTAAAGTGCTTAGAGTGCTCTGAGCAATTTTACATTTATTTGTTTTGAGGGTTTACATTTCCTTTACAATGGTACCCCAGGCCGGTGCAGTTTTCAGCTAACAGGAGCACCAGCCTGGTGTACTTGTTCATGCAACCGAGCGACCCTCTTACTTTCCTCATCTATTTTTGGAATCCCAGGGCATGCGCAGTAGAGAGATAAAGCCTACCTTCTTCTTTAAAGAGATACTGACCCCTAAAATTAAACTCTTTTTTTTTTTAAAAAAATATTTCATAACATTGTCTTTGTATGAGCTTTATAACTTTGCCAAAAAAGTATTTCCTGATGCTTTTACATTACCTATCTGTTCCCCATGTTCCTCTATGAGGGGGCGGCCATATTTGTGCAGCAGGAGTATTAGAAGCTATAACTGACAGGTTGAGAAGGGACAGTCAGGTTGGTAAAACAGTCAGGGTTAGGAACGTCAAGCAACAATTGCATACAAAAGCAGGTCTATCAGTGAAAAATGATCAACATGACCTATCAACATTTTGGCACCCTCCCCAGTGATCGAGACTTTCCTTGTGTATGTGTACAGTTAGTTTCTCTTCTGGCTTTCCTTCCAAAGATTAAAAGTGATTGCCTTTGCTTGCTTTTGCAGGAGACTCTGTTGTTGTATACACTGATGGCTGCTGTAGCCAAAATGGACGGCTTAAAGCACGAGCTGGTATAGGCGTATACTGGGGGCTAAATCATCCTCTGTAAGTTTTTTTTTTTTTCCTGTAATAACAAAACCATACCTTGTATTTTATCCCAACAAATATGTCATTAATACTTATTGGTGGCAAAACAATCCAGTTGTGGAGATCCAAATTACAGAAAGACCCCTTATCTGGAAAACCCCAGGCCCCAAGCATTCTGAATAACAGGTCTCAAACCTGTTTATTATTTATATTATTTAATACTTTATACCAAATACTTAACGGAGGTTGCCCCCTGCTTCCATAAACTATATCCTAAAATATTAATTGTAAAATCTGTATCATATTCAGCCACACTTACAAACACATATTGTGTCGGCACTGGTAAATCATATGCAAGTTGCAGCACACGCTACTTTGTCAGCACCCACAATTATGCTGGAATTCTGGATAGTAACACAGATTTGCGTGCCATTTTCCACATCCCGCATTTTTCTTGCTTTTATAACAAAATTTTGTAACCATGCCTCATCAGTTTTAATTGGTTGTTTATGTGCATAACCTATGTTGCTAGCTCGTTAGCTTGCTGCTTGGGGAAGTTTAATTCAAACTTATTCTTCACCAGTGATGCCTTTCTTTTTGAAGAACAGCACCCTGGAGGTCCACTTCACTACACTTAGAAGTAATCATTCCGTTTTAATTGTGTCCTTTTAGTAAAATGAGTTTTTTGTTTTTAACAGCAACCTTGCAGAAAAGCTTGAAGGGAGGCAAACAAACCAGCGGGCTGAAATTCAGGTGCAGTACAAACTTTTGTAAAAAGTTCAATATTATTATTATTAATATTTTTTTTTTACTACTTAGTAGCAGCTACTTGTCACGGCTACTAAAATCCCTGCCATAGACAATACTGAGAATTGCCTCTGCTTAAACACACATAAAGCAGCATTGTTTGTTTCTGTAGTCACAACAAGTAGCTGCTACTAGTAGCTCTGTGTGTCTTCACCCTTATACATGCATACATTCATGATGAAATGAGAATGTAATCTGTTAGTGACTGGGACGAGGGCATAGACAGAAGTGTTTTGGTGTAAGGTGTTTTATGTTTGCAAGGGGGTCTGGCAAAACAAACTGGCTGTCCTTAGTAGCTGAGATTCACTTTAGATAAATGCATGGTAGATTTGTGTTTTAAACATGTGAGAGATCAGGTGGTCTTTTCCCTGACACAGTACACCTTGAGACTTCAAGAAACTCTTTTCTGAGTGAGCATTACTGAAGTCTCAAGGTGTACAGTGTTGGAGAAAAGACCATCTGATCTCTCAGATGTTTAAAACACAAATCTACCATGATCTGGTGCTCTAAGCATAGAATAACAAAACCACATTCAACAGCTTCAGACAAAATTGTCTGCTCTCCACTACTGAATATGTATAGGTGAGAGACCAAAAAGGAAGATAACAATAACATTTTAGACTCAGAGCAGTTTGTTTTTGACTTCTGGGGTCAGTGACTTCCATTTGAAAGCTGTAAAGAGGCCAATTGCAAAGTTGATAGGAATAGGACATTCTATACCATACTAAAAGTTATTTAAAGGTCAACCAGCCCTTTAAATAACTATTACCCACAGCCTAATTTATTAGGATATCTCTTAGGTATAATGGCCTCTGGTACTTGGGGATTACAGACTTAATCATTGTAAACGGGTTTACTTCCTGGAAGGACCAATATTTAATGTAATTTTGGTCTTCAATATGCCAAAAGCACATCATGGAACAATACATGGGCCTGGGATTGTTTCTTCATTGGACATTTTACAAATATCCGGTCCAGGCGCTAAACCTAATTTATCAGGTCATCATCAAAGGGGAAGTAAGTTTTTTGGTATGGCTAAGAATAAGCAATTGTTAAGGAGATCGTGTTCAAGTCACTGGCGCCAGCTGCACATTAACTAATGTTGCTTATTTATAGCAAATCCAAAGGCACACATCCGATAACCATAATATAAGATATATCATTAGCCTGTTTTTTTTTTTTTTATTCAGGCCGCATGCAGAGCACTTGAACTGGCCAAATCACAGAACATCACAAAACTTGTGCTGTATACTGACAGCATGTTCACTATAAATGGTAAGAATTCCCATCTTTCTAGGTTATTTAGCTGCCTAAACAGATAACAGATTTTACCAGCATTATGTCAACTAACATCCCTTGTATGATGACCTTACATGAACCTTATAGATTAAATGGAATAACATTTATATGAAATTAGCAAAGATTTATAGCAGAGATTTATTGCAAGTGACAAAACTTGAATAGCCTTTCCACCGGTAATTAAGTCAGTCGCTGGTGGAGGCCTATGCATTGCTTTGTTTTTCCGAAGATGCAGAAAGTTGCCTGCAGGAGATTACACAGGATATAAATAGAGTTTCAAATGATAGTACAACAGAAATACAATATTGAAGACCAATTGCATGTCTAACAAGTCAATATTGTAACACTGTGTACCTGTCAGTCAGACAATTTTATTTCATGTTTATAGAGCTCAACCCTAACCATGCTTTGTTCTGTTCAGGTATCACAAAATGGATTCATTCTTGGAAACGAAATGGTTGGAAGCTGACCACTGGGAAGAAAGTTATTAATAGAGAAGATTTTGAAAAGCTGGACAAGCTGACACAGGGCTTGGATATTAAATGGGTTCGTATTTTAAAAGGACATGGTCATGACAAAAGACTTAAACTCGCACATGCATAGGGATACATGGGAAGGGTAAGAAAGATGGTGACACTGCCCTAGTTTATTTTCCCAGGCCAGTGCATCAGCCCAGGGATAAAAATGTAGCAATGTAATTTGCTGAGGGGTGCCTACCACATTGGCACCCATTCCCCCCGCGAATTCACTTTTCTTTGTCCTTAAAACTGGCACACTTTAGGCTTGGACTAATTGATTAGAAGCCACTCATAAGTTTCATAAGTCAGAAAATAACCCCTGCATTTTGAACTGGGGTAATTCTTTTACTGGTAGCACATTCACTCAGGATTCTGTGTATATAGTCCACTTTCATTTCTACAAACTAAATAGTATTTAGTATATGTAATTTGCATATATTTGGCAGTTGTGAGTGAGTTTCCAGCAGCACCCATTGCAATGGGTGTCTTAATCGAGTGTTGCCCTGCATGATGTGTTTGTGCCACAAAGAGGGAACAAGCCTGTGTGTAGGGGACCCTAAATTGTGTGCTTTTGTTACTATTTAAATAGGTGGTAAGAAAATTTTGTTTAAGCAATTGCAGATCTTGCCTTCAGTATTTAATATTTCTATTGTCTATTGTGTTAACATATATCAAATATTTTTGTTTAACCAGTAAGTATGCAGTGCTTACTTGCTGGTGAATCTAGAGCCCCCTTTCTTATTTTATTACTGGGCCTAACAAGCAAAGCAACTTGTTTTTTTCCTGTATAGATGCACATCCCAGGCCATGCAGGGTTTGAGGGAAATGAAGCAGCTGACAGACTTTCAAGAGAAGGAGCCCAGAAATCATCAGAAGACCAATAAAACTGGAATACATTAACTGCTGCTCAGGCTGCGCCACTTGCACTTATAATGTACATAAGCAATGGACTTTTATGCTTCCTAGAAAACTTTTTTTGTTTTTTTTTATGCAAAAAACAAATTTGTATTTTTATGTAAAATTGTCACATTTAATTTAAAGAAATAAACTAATTTACTCAAGCAAAATCGAGTTCTACAGCCTGCAGAGCTTTCAAACCTGGAGTGGTGGTTGCCGTGAATTGCTTGTATGTGCTATACTAGGCCTGGACTTGGATTCGAAATAAGCCCTGGCATTTCAAGTACACAGGGGTCCAAACCCCCCCCCCCCCCACCTATGGCATCTTACAGCTGCCTCTCTGGCATTGGCTAGAATGCAGAGATTGCCAGTCCAGGCTTGTGCTGTACCCTCTGGGCTTATTTACATTTAACTTCCTTCCTATAACCCCCCCTTGTAACATTTACCCCTAAATTCACACAATTCACCCTGGTTATTTTAGTGTAAAACCCAAATATCAACAGGCTACTTCCACATGATTGCATAAATACACATCCCATGTAGTACTGCCATTAAGGCCCCAGAATGTGCTATATAGCAGGGGATTTGTCCAGCAGCTTACAGTGGGGACAGGACTCTAGTTTGTCATAATTTGTGCAGCAGCACCAATGCCCCATACACTGTTGCCCTAAACATTTTTTTTTTCCTGTCTTTAGTCTGATAGATGTCACCCCAATGTCATACAATGACAGGGAGACAAAATCCTTATTTATGCAAAGATGGGTGGTACTGATATGTATTTTTTTTCTTCCCCTGTTAAAAAAAAAAAAAAAAATACATTTTCATCTAACCATTGATAACACAACCCTTAATTTACATTCATTTCATTGTCAAGATATGAGCCATTTGTAACATGCTGATTATTTTCACAGAAAAAAATGAAGTGTGAAATAAACCTGTTGAGAAGTTGCTCTGCTTATTACTGACCAGACAAACATAAGATGAAACCAACAAGTATTGAGTTGGTGTTGCCTTTTATTGGCTAAGTAGATTAAAAAAATGTGAGCTTTTGGGCTACTTAGGTCCCTGCGTTAGGCACTGTATACACAAGAACTAAAAAAAAAAAAGTAAAATCATTCCCGTACAGATATTGATCAACATCCCTCAGCCAAGATCTAGTGATAAGGTTATAAGGATTTTAGTTATATATTTTAGTTTATATATCCCCCTTCGTTTGCCAGCACCATCACATCCCAGAGGCCATTTTCCCTCTCTGACATTTATATCTGCAAACAGCACGTGTGCTGTAAAGTTCATCCAATCAAGAATGCAGGCTTACACAGGCAGAACTTACTTTTATAAAAAAAAGTCCTGTTTGGATTGAGCACTGTGATGCTTAAGCTTAGCTCGGGCGGAGGTTAGGAGAAGAAAATAAGAGCAGACAGCTAGAGCAGAGTTTCCATGGGATGCAGTTTACAGGGTAACCCTTTTGCAATAAAAAAATAACAAAAGTGGTATAAAGGTGATACCTTTATTGCCTAACTAAGATAATCATAGCAAGCTTTCAGAACATTTTAGTTCCTTTTTCAAGCACAATGAAGCTGTGGTGCTCTCTGATATATATACAACATTCAGCTCATAGATCAAATAACCAGAAAAAAAGGAATATCTGTGTGGAAGGTGTTAACAAAGTCATATAAACGGTGTGGGGGGGGGGGGGGGACAAACAGATAAGGTACAGGATAATGTGGATCAAAGTGACTTGATATAAATTAGGGTAAGTTACTGAAGTGTGAAGTAAATGGAATTCCAAAAACAGAAACTTGAGTCAAGTGTAAGAAAGTCTTTTGGAGTATGGCCACTGGGTGCAGATCTCACAGGCCCCTAGCAGTATCAGGGTATTATTAGCCATATTCATATCTAGCCATAAAGCTTCTGTCCCTGTTAAGGCCGCATTGTAGGGGCAGTGTCGGACTGGGATGCCAGGGGCCCACTCTCCAAACTATTTTTCATCCACTTCAGACTCAGTCTCTATATTTTTCTAGTTTTTTTTTATCTTTACATACAATAATCTATTCTATATATCTAGTTGCTTTGTTCTCATAGTAATGACCATAAATTGAGCCAAATGGCCAGAAGCAGGAGGGCTCCTGGGCCCACCGGGTGTTTTCCTGGTATCCCTGTGGACCAGTCCGACACTGTGTAGGGGATTGAATTTCTGCATGAATTTACATTCCCATTCCTTTTGCTCCTGTTGTGTTTTAAAATTGCCCATTAGTACAGTAACTCGAAGGAGGACATCCCCGTGTGTAGTGTTTGTCCAGTTTCATTCACATATTGGTATGTGCATCGGTCTGTAAGTTCAAGGTGACAAGGTTACTACCCTTTGTTTCGATAGTGGTGCCTAGGAAATTAATTTTTGTTTTTGAGTGATTAATGTGTGTATCTATTGTGGAAGGAAAGGAGGTCCTCTTCACTTGCAATCCATATTAACTTAATGTCATCAATGTAGCAGAAGTAAATGGTACAGGATGTAAAAATTCCTCCTCTAATTTGGTCATAAATAGATTTGCATATTGTGGTGCAAAACAACTACCCACGGCACAGCCTATTTGATGTCCAACTGGAAATGCATTTTGTGTCAGGGTGAAGTGCATAATTTGTAGGATTGGTTCAGTAGGTAAGCTCTGTTGTTGTAAGTACAATTGATTCCTTTAGAATGGGGGATGTTAGTGTACAGAACCATTGTGGCTAAGATGGATCCATTGGGTATAGAACCTAAAGGTGGCCATACATGGGCAGATTTCATCTGCTGATTCAAGTCTTTTAGACTAATTTTAGGCCGCAAGTTTATTAAAGAGGTCCATGGTGTCTTGAATGTAGCTGGGTTTATTGCAGACAAGTGGTTTTCAACCCATCCAAAGCCTACCTCTTCCTGACATTGTAGGCCACAATGGACGCTGAGGCTCTGTACACCTACATCCCCCATTCTTATGGAATCCAGGCAACAGGGATAGAAGTTTTATGGCAAGTTATAATTATGGCTAATAATACCCTGATACTGCTAGGGGGTTGTGAGATCTGTGCCCAATCTACATACTTTAAAAGACTTCTTTACACTTGACTCAGGACTTCCGTCACCTGACAACTAGGTGTTAATTACATTAACCCTACCCTTAAAGAGAAACTGACAGCAGAAATAAAACCATTTTTTACATCTATCATAACATTGTCTTTGCATGCTATTTATCATTTTGCCTTGAAAGTATGTGCCCGATGCTTTTACATAAACTCTGATCCCCCATGTTCCTCTATGAGGAGGCAAAAAAAAAAAATCTCACAGTGTAGGGTACAGCTAAATGTAACAACACTTTCAGGGACCGTCCTCTCATATAGGAGGTTAATTACTACTTCTTTTTCATGTACCAAGGGGTTAGGGATGGAATATTTTGGCCTGGCTGCTCCATATGCCCACTCCATGGCACTATGCCCCTAATAGGGTTGCCACCTCTATCTAACCAGTGACCTGCCAGCACTCTCTAGTCTAGACTACTAACTTTCCTGTCAGCAAGGCTGCCTGGAGCCCCAATCTGATGGGAAATTGTAACAAAGTGCAGGGATGGGCAATGTGCCACTGACCCAGCACAGATAACATGTGGGGACAATTATCTGTAGTACATGTACAGCAACTCATTTTTCAGTCAGATGAAGCAGTTTTACTGTGAACTCATGTAATATCTGTGATTGGAATAAGGATCACTATTATAATACAGAGCGCAGGGTTAATAAGGGACGTTTTGTCACAACCTGGCACCAGTTTTTTATGACTAAAGTGGCGCGCAGTGCACCCCCTAAGCTCCGCCCATCCCATAGGCCCCACCCAGGCTGTGCCCCACCTAAACTAGTGCGCACTTCACTTCTCTCTCAGTGTGAGATACGCCTTTGAGTTGGTCGGATCGCTAATTTGACGCAATGCCATACGGGGTGCGCAGAGGCCGCCAGGCCGGAGTCTACAATACATGGTAAGGAGATGTTACAGTGATGAGTGTCTGAGCCCCACCTCCTGCGTATTTTTACTCCGGTGTCCGCCTTTACACTAGGCATTGGCGCAGTACTAATTGCGATTGGGAGTCTCTCTCTGCCCTGAGGGCAACTTCAGGGCAATGTCAGCCGCCGCAGAAACGCATCTCCCATAACTTTTGGTTTGCGTATTCAACTTTCAGCCCGTCTTTCTTAAAGATGGTAAATGGTTACTTAATCATTGCGCACATATGAGCTCTATACTTTATATAAGGGTGGGGATATGCTGACCTGCCTTTATATGGGTTAATGCGCCATAACCTCGGAATAACGGGTCTAGGGAGGCACTAGGCTCAAATAAGTACGCGGGAACTAGACGCGCAGTGGGCGGGGCAGGGTGTGGCACTGGCGTCGTGTGAAAGCGGGAAAGATGCTGAAGTATGTTATAGGAACAACAATATTTTGAAGACATATATATATAAACCTAATAACCATTTTCTAGGGTGTTGTGAATGTGTAGTTGAACATTAATGAACACAACCATCCTAATATATTATATATATCTATCTTGGGCTAAGGACCCAGAGAGTGCCAAAATGGCTTTCCACCAGTAACAATAGGAAAAGCCCTGGTGGAAAGCACTTGGCATTGCTGCGGTTTTCCAAACTCACGCTGGTTATCTGCAGGAGTAAACTTTGTGTGACTTGGGAATGCCAAAGTGATGAGAAGGGCTTTGCACCAGTGATTCCCTTTGTTGCCGATGGGAAGCCATTTCGGAGCGGTTTGTCCCTTGGACCGATTCGGCAGCTAATTGGCCCTTGTATGGGCAGAACAGAACCGATATCTGGCCTGAAATTGGCCAAATCTCGATCGGCCAGGTTAGAAAATCCAGTCGGATCGGGGACCGCATCGGCTCGTTGATGCAGTCCCCGAACCGACTGCCCCATAACCACAAATGTAATCCGATCGTTTGGCCCCAGGGCCAAACGATTGGATTATTTTTTTTTAAGTTACTTTCTACCCGATATCGCCCACCCGTAGGTGGGGATATCGGGTGAAGATCCGCTCGCTTGGCGACATCGCCAATCGAGCGGATCTTATAGTGTATGGGCACCTTTAGTCGCTTGCGATAGCAGTGATCTGTCTGTCGCGGGGGACTGAACCACCCCCTGGGTCCTTAGCCTTAAGGTGGCCATACACGTGGTGATCTGACGATGTTTCGTACGACCATCGGTCGCACGAAACATCGTAAGATCCACCACACACCATTCAGGGCTGAATCGGCAGGTAAGGAGGTAGAAACAGTAGGATTTCTACCTCCTTCTGCCGATTCAGATCTGAAGGGAGAATTTTGGTCAGGCGCCTTCTATGGCCCGCGACAACAAAGATTTGTCGCACGGCGACTAATCTCCCCGTGTGTCACTGCCCTTAGGGTGAAGACACACTGAGCAACTAGTAGCTACTTTTTCATGGCTATTTAACTCCAGAAAATACCCTGGCATAGATTATACTGAGAATCACTTCTAAAACACACGTAGAGACAATTATCAGTAAATTATTAGCATTGTCTATTTTAGTAGCCGTGACAAGTAGCTTTGAGTGTCTTCACCGTAAGGCTAATGTCCCTACTCATCACTTCATCTTTCCATCTGTGACTTCTGTTGTTGCCGGTGGAAAGGTATTTTGGAGTGTTCAGTCACCCGCAGTAGCAGAGATCTATCACGGGTGACTAAAGGTGGCCATACATAAAGGTGGTCCTTTAGACCGATTTGGTAGCCTACGGGT
Organism: Xenopus tropicalis; assembly: GCF_000004195.4. Classification (NCBI taxonomy): domain Eukaryota; kingdom Metazoa; phylum Chordata; class Amphibia; order Anura; family Pipidae; genus Xenopus; species Xenopus tropicalis. Next base: position 135,274,543 of record NC_030681.2, on the reverse strand, counting down.
GAAGACACACAGAGCTACTAGTAGCAGCTACTTGTCATGGCTACTAAAATAGACAATGCTGATCATTTACTAGTAGTTGTCTCTATGTGTGTTAAGCAAAGGCCGTTCTCAGTGTTATCTATGGCAGGGGATTTTCTGGCTTTTAGTAACCGTAGCTGCTACTAAGTAGCTCCATGTGTCTTCAACCTGTTCATTTCAACTTCTACAATGACCCTAGCAAACAGGTTTGAATGAGAGATGGGTAAGAGCGGTTATATAGGAGATAGCTGAAATATGTGTAATTGGGTACAAAACTGGGATAAAGAATAATCCTTTAAGTACAACTCTTACAAAGCGCAGCTTCTGCCAATTTTGCTTGTGCCTGGCTCAAGTCTGCTGCAGGTAGTCCCTGTGCTTTGTATTGAATTAACTTCCAAATGTAGCATTTCCCAGAGATGTCGGAGCACACAGTATCATCTTATAGAAGAGCACTGCAGTATGTTATTAGATGGGAGGAGGGTGATACAGCACTTAATGGCAGATATTTGTGTTGGGAGTGAATTGCTAAAAATGTGTCACAGTAAAGGCAAAGACAGACAGGGCAATTAGTTGCTGCTCTAAATCCCACATTACATATAGAGATATTATATAAAGTACGTGGGTCCTATATAAGCCCCTTCAAAACTTCTTCTAGGGAGGAATGCAAAGAACAAGTGGATCGCTATCCCAATGCAAGTTTTAAGAAACTTCCAACACATAGCGAAGCAAGGAACTATGTAAGGAGCCACGAGACAAGCTCTCCTTATTCCTCTGCAGGTGAGTCTGTGTGTGCAGGGAAGGTTGGTATGCAAACTGTGTATATAATTTCAAATCATATAAATAAGAAATATAATATAAATAATAATAACATAAAAAGCTTATTTGTGTTTGGGTGGCCTTTAAGGGGACACTGGAGCTGGGATTATTCATGATGTATATAGTTGCAAGTACATGTATAGGACCTGTTATCCAGAATGTTTGGGTTCTGGGGTTTTAATTTCAGTTAAAGTACATATATTAATTTTGATTTGATTTTAATGAATTTGCACATTTATTGCTTTGATCAGTGTGTTTATTCATCAGAATATGGTTCCGGCAGTCAAAGTTAAATCTAGTGGCCGCAGAACCACCCAACAAGAGACGTAGGGTGTGTTTTGAACCTTGTCTTATCTTGCTACACTTAGGAAACAATTTTTTTGTGCAGAATTTCTGCAAAAAAAGGCAACCTTTGGTTCCCCAATTGCATTTTACCATGTTTCTTCATGATATGTTGCCGCAATTTAATGCAAATGTGATTAACACATACATTGATTATAAAAATGCACAAACTTTTGGGGGTTTAATTGTGAAAAGTTGCATTTATATAATTTAGTCCTTCTGTAGGAACATTGTCAGAAATAGCAGTGGGGCTGTTGGGTGCCATCTTGCACTTCTTAATTATTTCTTCCAAGCAATTGCTGCCTATCAGCATGACAGTTGAAGACAGGGCCAGAATCACTGTAACTTTACATTCTCCTGGTGTTAGATCTTGAGCTGTTCTGGTGCTGGTGTAGTTCTCCTTTAACTTTACTGTTAGCACATGGTTCCTTTTGTACCCTGCAGTAATTCCAGTACTCCCCCCCCACACACATGGCTGGAACATGAGCAGCAGTCATTTCTGGCCATAGATCATTGTGGTTATTGCAGGGCTTTACTGTTTGGTGGTTGTCACCAATTTTCCTGCTGTAAAACCATTGGCTTGCTTATATGGTTCTGCTGGCCTAAACTGTGGATTTATGGTGCTGGTGTTTCCCACAGGACGTTCAGCGCAGGTGTACACAGATGGCTGCTGCTCCAGGAATGGTCAATATGGTGCAAATGGCGGCATTGGGGTTTATTGGGGTCCTGGCGATTCAAGGTATGTTTGCTAGCCCTTCATGAATCCTGTCTCTTGCATTTCAGCATTATATTAGTCAGCTGTTAGTGAATCTAGTGGATCATACCACCAAGAGAGAATAAATGGAAAAGGTTGAAGGAATTCTGAGGGGGTGTTATATTTTTGCTACACCTGATGCCAAATGGTTATTTTGATTTCCAAACTGCCATACATGGGGGTATCCCAATAGTTTTATTTGAATGATTAATAACAACATTAAAGGGGTTGTTCACTTTTAAGATAACTTATAGAATTATCTTAAAATATCCTATCCTATCTTAGAATATCCTATTCCTAGCAGCTTTGCAGGAATATTTTTTTAATTAATTTGCCTTTCTCTGCTACATCTTGCAGCTTTCAAAAACGGGTCATTGACCCTGGCAGTCAAAGAAACATTTGCTCTTGGAGCTTCCAATTTTATTGTTACTTTTTATCGCTTATATTTATACTCCGTCCCTCTCCTATTCACATTCCTGTCTCTCATTCAAACCACTGCCTGGTTGCTAAGCTATACAAGACCATAGCAACCATATAGCTGGTAAAATGTCAAAATGGAGAGCTGCTAAAAAAAAAAGCCCCCCAAAAAACCACAAAAAATTAAAATATCAATATCTCTCAAAAAATCTCTCTGCTATGATGTCTTGCCAGCTAAGAATGGTCTTCCCTTCCCCCCCCCCCTTCAGCATGCATTCACTGATACCTTTGTTAATATACATTTTGTTCTTTTTTCACAGAAATGTTTCTGCTAAGCTTGAAGGAAGGCAAACCAACCAACGTGCTGAAATTGAGGTAAACATTTGTTAATGAAATAATTTGTCAGGTATTTTGTTTTCCCAACTCTCCCCCCTCCACAATGGATAGTCACATTTAATTGTAATTGATTAATTGTAATGATCATCTTTACCAAGGCTGCCCGCACTGCGGTGAAACAAGCCAGGGATGACAATATCACCAGTCTTCAAATAAATACTGACAGCAAGTTCACTATAAATGGTAAGCTTTCATACTGGCACTTGTGTATTTAAATTCTGTTTTTGTTCACATAAAATTAGAAATCAACTTAAATCTATGTGCATGATTTGTCAGGTAATTTAAAATTTACAGAGATACTGAGATACTGTCATGATTTTTATGGTGTAATTTTTATTTCTAAATTACACAGTTTACATAGAAAATAATTCACTCTACCATTTAAAATTGTATTATTGAACCAACAAATGTATTTTTTAGCTGTAATATAGGTGTGTAGGTGCCATCTCAGTGCATTGTGCCTGAGTCTGAGCTGAGCCAGCTCTACACATTAGAACTGCTTTCAGGTAACCTATTGTTTCTCCTACTCCCATGTAACTGGAGGAGCCCCAAGCTGGACTTGGATTTCTTACTATTGAGTGCTATTCTGATACCTAGTGGGAGCTGCCATCTTGCTCCCTTCCCATTGTTCTGCTGATTGGCTGCTGGGAGGGTGGTGATATCACTCCCAACTTGCAGCGCAGCAGTAAAGTGTTACTGAAGTTTATCAGAGCACAAGTCACATGGCTGTGGCACCCTGGGAATATGGCTAGCTCCATGTGAAATTTCAAAAAATTCAAAAACAGATTTCAATGCAGATTCTGCTGGAGAAGTTCTATCAACTGATGTGTTTTGAAGAAAAACATGTTTGCCATGACAGTATCCCTTTAAGTTTTAGTGCCTGACGTGTGAGCCAACCACAAAAGAAACAGATTATAAGCTTGATAAAATAATTCTTGGGTTTTCTGGCGGCACGTTGCTTGCATTTGGTGCTTCATTGTGCCCCCTTTAGTACAACCTACAATAGAAAATGAAATCTCCGTTAACTCCTGCATTCCTGTGTGATGGAACTCAAAACATCTTAAACACTATGGGGCAGTTACATAAACAGAAGATTTCAATTAAAGGTCATCATTTATTTTCCAAATATCAATTTAGAACAAGTCAAATTAATTTGTTCTGAATTGATTGGATGTTACTGATATCAACATGAAGAGCAAGGTCAATTTGATTGTTTTAAGAATTTCCAGTAAATATTAAATGCCTGTGGGACTCTCCATTCGATATTTATAAGTAATAGCCCCTATAACATGAACATTTTTTGCTCTGATCAGGTATGACACAGTGGGTGCCAAAGTGGAAGGAAAATGGTTGGAAAACCGTTGATGGTAGAGATGTTATCAACAAGCAGGACTTCCAGAAGCTTGATAAAGCATGTGAAAACATGGACATTAGATGGGTATGAATAGCTGCAAAAAAAAAGATAAAGATTATTGTTTAGATTTTTTGTTTTGAATTTAAAGAATGATGGATTGGATAATAGAATTAAGTTGAATAATAGCCTCGCAGACCAGATATATATATATATAATGCTGTAAAAAAGGCAACTAAATCAAAAACTAAGAAAAATGAATGAAGACCAGCTGATCCACAGATAGCCCAAACCCTTTAAACCTCTTTGTAACAAATAGGCCATGCATCTTTTTGAATTAGAAACACAGTAGAAGAGATAAAAGAGTGTATGGGCCTTTGATAAAAAGAAATTAGCACCTCCAGTTTCGAGATTTATGATATAGTTTCCCTGATGTTGCTTGAAAATGATGGAATGATTTTCTTACCTGCACCCTTTCTATGTTTCATTACAGAACTATGTCCCAGGACACTCTGGCAGTGTGGGCAATGACAGGGCGGATCAACTGGCTAAAGCAGGCTCCAGAAAATAAAGAGAAGAAGCTTAGGCACTAGGCACCTAACCAGCCTTATTCTACATGCATATTGTTGTTTATCTACAGACCTAGTTAGGTCGGCTGTTAATAATATTCCTGTTACAACCTGCCACCTTATATTTGTGCTTAGAAGCTTGGCCAGTTGGCCTTCCCCTTATGTGACAGGCATCTAAAGTTGCTGCTGAGGGTTGCCAGTGCCTTAACCTGTTAGCATTGTTATGTTTGTCAGATGTGCGGTGGTATAACCACCTGGGCATGACCCTAAGTGAGGAAAGTGTTAATGCGTGGTTAAAAATGTAGGCTAATAGTGCATATGTTCTGTTTGATTGATTATTGACTTGCTATATTGTAATCTGAAGTTTCTCTGAAATAAGTAAGTGGTGCCTGTAAATAAATTCCTTTGTTCCTTTCTTCCTTTTAGTGTTTAATAGCAGGAATTTGCCAAAATAACCATAAGATAAAAAAAAAAAACCAAAATGCAAAAGAATGAAGAAAGGTTGATGTTAGCTGGGGTAATAACTGCAACAGAGAAAAGCTTGGGCACTACACACAGCAGTTGGGATGCTCGTAGAAAAACTCTTTATTTCTTGTGTGTTCATTCTTTATTAGCCCTACCTGTCAATGTAGTAATATCTGGGGGTGTGATATGTCTCATACAGTTGCTTATTAGCAAAGCAGTTTGTCACCGTGTAACAAAACCCAATGTTTTCAAGTGTGTTGTCTGCAAGTATAGGTAGAAAATTATACACAACACTGTTCATGGCATTGTGATATCACTTTTGGCCTAGCGTGAAGCAGTGTCCTTCCTCCACTGATGCAGCTTATGAGGTCTGCTGGTGTACCCATAAGTTTGGCCAAGAAAGTAGAGCAGGTGGAGGGTCAAAACAGGGACCCTCTGAGATATATAACTGACACTGGGCTGTCATTTTTGGTTAAATCAGATCTTGGATTCATTCCTGTGACACACACAGGGCACAACTGTAGTATTTAGCTCAATAACTTCAGTACATTCTGAGCCGCTAGAGGGCACTATGTCACTGATTTCTCATTGCCTCTTTCTATCTCATTTTGATTTAAATACTATAATGTGGGATTATGGTCAGGATGAGATTATTGGATATGTTATATACCCAGTTTGATAACAAAATACTGGCGACAAATAGAGATTTGATAGATTCACAAAAATTGTAATTTCTAGTCCATTTAATAGAGGTTGGCAGGTACTGGTGCAGATCAGCTTGCTCAGGAGAGGTGGGTATGATGGGGGTATTACAAGTTGCCCTTATCTTAATGCCAGCCTTGCTATTAGACACCCTTCATGGTGCTAGCTTTGGCTGGAGTGACACTGTACTGTACTCGTTCATACGCTGCTGGTGCATGCTTTTGCTGGGAACAAACATTCCCCAGGAACGTACTTCAATGACTCCATGATATATTTGCACCACACAGGCCAAGAACTTAGCAACTTTCATGGTGACAAAATGACGGCATTTTTCTAAATTTTTTTTTTTTTTTTGTCATACGGATCAGTTCAGTGTAAATATGAAATTGCATAAAATGGATAGACTGTGCAAAATAAAAAATATTTGCAATATAGTTAGGCAAAAATGTAATCTATAAAGGCTGGAGTGGGCAGATGTCTAACATAATAGCCAGAACACTCCTGCTTTCAGTTCTCTAAGCTGTTAGTCAGTGACATTAGGTGGGGGCACATGGGACATAACTGTCAGTTAGTTTGTGAGCACGCAGGCCAGATTCAAATGCAAACTAAGTAAACAGTTATGTCCCATATGCCCCCCACCCTCAAGTTACTGACTGCTAACAGCTTAGAGAGCTGTAAAGGAGGAAGTAGTGTTGTGGCTATAATGTTAGACATCTGCTAACTCCAGCCTTTATAGATTACTGTTTTACCTAACTAACTATATTGAAAACATTTTTTATTTTGCACAGTCTGTCAATTTTACCCAGTTTCATTTTTACACTGAACTGCTCCCTATGGGATCCTGCTGTATTAACACTGACATGATAGTTGTGGTTATAAGCCAGTTCCATGTTGTTCCAGAACCTGCCACACAGATGCTGACAAGATGGTCAGAAACTGCATGCCAATTTCCTCTTCTGTTCAGCTACCATACTAAATAATGTGATTGTGTATGGAGCATAAACATGTAACTGACATCAAATGCCAAAAGGCTTTCTTTTGCCTTTCATGTGCCTTCTATATGTTGGCACTGTGGCTTCTGCTAAGCAGTTGGTAGGAGACCACTTACAGCAGAATATCAGTCTTGGGCAGCTGAATCATCATTTTATCATTCATAGAGTTTACTTAGGTTAGAGAATAATGTCACATGTAAAGGCATAATGTACTGTGTATGAAATCATGCTTAATTCATGGAAGAGCACATTTTTCCTGTGTCTGACTTGGTGGCAGCTGAAGCCTACAGCACGAGTAGCAGTAAAGTCCAACGAGTTCAACCCCTCCAAATCACCCCCCGTGCATATATATACACACACTCATACCAACCTAGCTATACACTCACATATACAAACTACAGTATAAATACCAGTACCTATACTAAGGGGCACATTTATCATATTCCCAGAATCAAACTTAGCACTAAAAATCGTGCATTATTACTCTAAAACACTATTTTTTATATTTGTCAAGCGTAAAAACCACTGGATTACAAAAATAGCCAAACTAAGAAAAAATCAATCAAAATAAGTCAAATTAGTATATAAGTATTGCAGACTCAGCCATCTAGTGGCCAAAAAGAGGGAAATATTACAATGTTTAAAGATTAAATGATGATTTTGAAGTATTCGATTCATGGTTTTCTTGCGTTCATGCTGTTCATATTCAGATATTTTAATAAGTAAAAAGCATACTTTTTAAAAACAGTTTAGTGGAGGTTGAAAAAACTAAAATAACACAAATCGTATATTCTGATAATTATGCCAAAAGTCAATCTTGAGTTTACAATACCCTTTGAAATTATGCTTGTTCAAGAAATTGCCAGGCCTAGCCACTCTTAAAGGGGTTGTTCACCTTTGAGTTAACGTTTAGTATGATGTAGAGCAGGGGTACCCAGAGATTGTCACCCTGTGATCTACTCTTGCCTCCTGGCCGCCATCATGAGATCTACTTTAATACAATTGTTGATATTTAATACCTAAATACACATAGCAATATATATATATATATATATATAAATGCAGTGTCAAATTCACATTTCATGCCCACATAACATACAAGTGTCAACACAGCAGTATGGCTGCAGTCAAAAGCTCTGTTATGTTGGGGAAAAAAAGAAGTGGTGGGATGTCATCCTGCCTTGTGGTCTACCAAAAACTTTAAAGTGATCTACTGGTAGACCCCGATCTACCTCTTGGGTACCCCTGATGTAGAGAGTAATATTTGGAGACAATTTGCAATTGGTCTTCATTTTTTATTTGTAGTTTTTTCATTATTTCAGGTTTTGTTTAGCAGCTCTGCGGTATTTCAGCAGCTATCTGGTTGCTAGGGTCCAAATGACCTTAGTGGCCAGGAAGCAGTTTAAATGAGAGGATGGTAAATGAGAAGGAGAGGACTTAAATAGAAAAACAAGTTACCAGAAGTTACAATATAAACTAGAAAGGGAAGTTTGAGAACAAACTTCATGTTGGGTTGAAAAACGTGAAGTCACTGAATGAAATCTGATCTGTTGGCTCCGCCCATTTTTTCTAACCTTGGACCCACAGTTATACAGTAAAAACCACTGTGCAAAGTTTGGGGACCCTGGTTTTAATAGTGTCTGAATGGCAGCAATTTAAATTTCCCCACTGCAGTTACCCAGTGACTAACTCAGACCCTGGGATTAATTTAAGTTAGAGAACGGCAGCAGTTTAAATTTAAACCAATAAAAGTCAATAGGTAAATTGTGATTGGTGAGTGTGCCTTGAGTAACCTTGAGTCGAAGTCACACAGTGACAAACAGTGGGCACCCTGGCGTAAATAGTGTGAGAATGGCAGCATTCTAAATTTAAACCAATAAAATTCAATGGATTAAATCTGAATGGCTGTTAGTGGCCCAACCCACTTTTCCTATTTTTGAACTGCAGTTCCCCAGTGACCAACTTTGCAAAGTTTGGGGACTCAGGCATAAAAATTGTGAGACTGACAGTATTTTACACTTCACCATTGAAAGTAAATGGGTGAAATGTGATTGGCTGTTGGTGGCTCTTCCCACTTTTTCTAACTTTGAACTGCAAATACTCAGTGACTTTGCAAAGTGTAACAACCCTGGAATTAATACCTAAATAAAGGCATCAGTTTAAATATAAACCAATGAAATTTAATGATTTAATGGGTGGAAATGGATTGGCTGTTGGTGGCTCCACCCACTTTTTTTAACCCTGAATATGTAGTCAGCCAGTGACTGTGCAAAGTTTGGGAACCCTGACATAAATAGTGTGAGAAAGGCAGCATTTTAAATTTAAACCAAAAAAATTCAATAGGTGAAGTCTGATTGGCTGTTGGTGGCTCCACCCACTTTTTAAAACCTAAAAATGCAGTCCCGTGGTGTTAATACTGTGAGAATGGCAGCAGATTGAATTTCCCCATTGAAAATCAATAGCTAAAATTTGATTGGCTGCTGGTGGCTTCACCCACCTTCTAACTCTGAACCACAGTTACCTGGTGACTAGCTCTGTAAAGTTTGGGGACCTTAGTATAAACATTTAAAGAATGGCAGCAGTTTAAATTTAAAAATATGTCTAAGTCTATAGGTGAAATCTGATTGGCTGTTGTTGGCCCTGCCCACTTTTCTAAACTTGGAACATAGTCACCTAGTGACAAACTGTGCAAAGTTTGGGGACCCTGACAATAAACATGTAAGAATGACAGCAGTTAAAATTTCCCCACTGATAACAATGAAAGAATTGTGATTGGCTTTTGGTGGGCCCGCCCACTTTTTCTAACCCTAAATACGAAGTCACCCAGTGACTGACTGTGCAAAATTTGGGGACCCTGGTGTTAATACTGTGAGAATGGCAGCAGGTTGAATTTCCCCATTGAAAGTCAATAGGAAAAATCTGATTGGCTGTTCACAGCTCCGCCCACTTTTGGGCATCCAACAATCATCGTATTTTCATTCAGGCTGACCCCATGACTATGTGATTCAAGTTTGGGGAGTGTCGCCTCAAAGCTGTAAGATTGGCAGCAGTTTCAATTTCCCCATAAAAGTCAATAGGTGAAATTTGATTGGCTGTTGTTGGCCCCTCCCACTTTGGGGTCATCCACCAATGTGGCTGTTTTAATTGGGGTGACTCCATTATTATGTTGTTCAAGTTTGGGGACTGTAGCTTTAAAGCTGTAAGTGTGGCAGCAGTTTGAAAATCTTCCCTGTCAAAGTCAATGGGAAAATTGGGGGGTTCGGAGCGGCGCCACAAAAAGACGGGGGGCGGGATCACTTAGAAAAGCACAAGCGACCTGCTCCGCTATTGGGCGAAGAAGTGTGGGGAGTTTGGGTGTTGTACCCCTAAAACTGTAGGGGGAGTAGCTTTTAGAAAATGGGGGCGCTAAGAATAAGAAGCGGAAGAATAAGCTGAAGTGGAAAAACAGTATTTTGGGGTTTTTCAACCCAAAACAATAAACAAAGAGTTGGGAAAATAAAATGGGATGTAATTCTGTGTAATACACATATTCCACTCAGGGACTGTATGTCAGCTAGGGTTAGGTTCTATAAAATAATGAAATAGGGTAGCAAACATGTTACTCCTAAACTGATAGAGAGATAAAGAGAGACAGACTGAGAGAGACAGAGACTGATAGACAGACAGACAGACATAAATAGACATAAACAGACACAGAAAGACATAGATTGACATATACAGACTCAGACAAACATATACAGACATAGACAGACAGACACAGACTGAAAGACGTATATAAACTGAGAGCAAGATCCCTTGGGCCGTACAGTGGCTCAGTGCCTAGCACTGCAGCCTTGCGCGCTGGAGACCTGAGTTCAGTTCCGAGCAGGACACTTCATGTTGCGTAGGAGTCTCTATGTCCTCCCCGTGCGGGCAGTGGGTTGCGCCCCCACAGCACAAAGACATAAGTTGCCAGTTACAGTTCCGGGAGTTGGCCGCTCCCAAGTTTTTTATGAAGTGCAGTCAGAGAGTAGTTATGTCACATATTAAAGCCAAGCGCCTTAAGTCATTAGATCCATTGCAATTTACCCATTGCTCCAATGCATCTACGGTGGAGGCCAATATTGCTGCTCTCCATCTTTCTTTGTCTCATTTGGACAAAACAAAATACTTATGTAAGGATGTTGTTTATTGGCTTTAGTTCTGCTAAAGCAGCCATTTTCTCACACACACACTAAAGCAGAGCCATTTTCTGAGCCAGCCTCATTCTCACACACACAGCATCATGTGACCAGGCTGGGGCTCAGAGAAGATAGAAGGGAACAAGTTTCAGGCTGCAGTAACTCCCAGAGAGACAGCCAGTCATCTCAGTCATCAGGAGAGAGACCCAGAATCAGCACAAGCTGAGATCTTAAACACCACTGGCGACCTGGGGCACTTGTACTTGCCCTGTTTGAGGGGGAAATTGTGGGGGGCAAGTGACTCCCTTGTCCCTTACTGTGGATGCCAATGCTGCTGACAGTAAGAAACCATAAGAAATAAACAAAGAGTTGGGAAAATAGCAGAGGACATTATAGGCATATATCATTCCTGAGATTGTGGAATAGCTTCTTTCCCTATTCTGTGAGACTTATTAATACATAGCTGTTTTATATAATTAAAAAAAAATGGGATGTAATTCTGTGTAATACACATATTCCACTCAGGGACTGTATGTCAGTTGAAGTTCAGGTTGTATAAAGTAATAAAATAGGGTAGCAAAAGGGTTACTCATAAACTGATAGACAGAGAGAGATATAGACAAACTGAGAGAGAGACATAGACTGACTGACAGAGAGGCAAATTTATTTGCTCTTCATCTTTCTTTGTCTCATTTGGATAAAACAAAATACTTATGTAAGGATGCTGTTTACAGAAGGTAATTTGTAAGCACTGTAACACTCCTCCTTATTTATATTTTGAGGTATTTTTAAAAAAGGGAGAATTTGATGCTTCATTTTGCTCACATAGGCACAGTGGCTTAACAAGAATGCTTCGAACCCCTATGCTAGAAAACCTTAAGCTCCGCCCACTTTTTCTAACCTTGAACTGCAGTTACCTGGTGCCTTACTCTGCAAAGTTTGGGGACCCTGGTGTTATTACTGTGAGAATGGCAGCAGGTTGAATTTCCGCCAAGTCAATAGGTGAAATTTGATTAGCTGTTGTTGGCCCCTCCCACTTTGGGTCATCCAACAAATGTCGCTGTTTTATTATAAAACTGTAGCCTCACAGAGCAATAGTTTTTTGCCTGCTGGGGTCAATGACCCCCATTTGAAAGCTGGAAAGAGGCTCCAACCGGGCCCAAGGAAAGTCTCCCATAGGGCTCAATGGCACTCTGCAGCTCCAACCCGGCCCAAGGAAAGTCTCCCATAGGGCTCAATGGCACTCTGCAGCTCCAACCCGGCCCAAGGAAAGTCTCCCATAGGGCTCAATGACACTCTGCAGCTCCAACCCGGCCCAAGGAAAGCCTCCCATAGGGCTCAATGGCACCCTGCAGCTCCAACCCGGCCCAAGGAAAGTCTCCCATAGGGCTCAATGGCACTCTGCAGCTCCAACCTGGCCCAAGGAAAGTCTCCCATAGGGCTCAATGGCACTCTGCAGCTCCAACCTGGCCCAAGGAAAGTCTCCCATAGGGCTCAATGGCACCCTGCAGCTCCAACCCGGCCCAAGGAAAGTCTCCCATAGGGCTCAATGGCACTCTGCAGCTCCAACCCGGCCCAAGGAAAGTCTCCCATAGGGCTCAATGGCACTCTGCAGCTCCAACCCGGCCCAAGGAAAGTCTCCCATAGGGCTCAATGGCACTCTGCAGCTCCAACCCGGCCCAAGGAAAGTCTCCCATAGGGCTCAATGGCACTCTGCAGCTCCAACCCGGCCCAAGAAAAGCATCCCATAGGGCTCAATGGCACTCTGCAGCTCCAACCTGGAAAGTCTCCCATAGGGCTCAATGGCACTCTGCAGCTCCAACCTGGCCCAAGGAAAGTCTCCCATAGGGCTCAATGGCACTCTGCAGCTCCAACCTGGCCCAAGGAAAGTCTCCCATAGGGCTCAATGGCACTCTGCAGCTCCAACCCGGCCCAAGGAAAGTCTCCCATAGGGCTCAATGGCACTCTGCAGCTCCAACCCAGCCCAAGGAAAGTCTCCCATAGGGCTCAATGGCACTCTGCAGCTCCAACCCGGCCCAAGGAAAGTCTCCCATAGGGCTCAATGGCACTCTGCAGCTCCAACCCGGCCCAAGGAAAGTCTCCCATAGGGCTCAATGGCACTCTGCAGCTCCAACCTGGCCCAAGGAAAGTCTCCCATAGGGCTCAATGGCACTCTGCAGTTCCAACCCGGCCCAAGGAAAGTCTCCCATAGGGGAATCATTTAACCATTAAATAACCCCAATAGGATTGTTCTGCCTCCAATAAGCGGTAATTATATCTTAGTTGGGATCAAGTACAGGTACTGTTTTATTATTACAGAGAAAAGGGAATCATTTAACGATTAAATAAACCCAATAGGGCTGTTCTGCTCCCAATAAGGGGAAATTATATCTTAGTTGGGATCAATTACAGGTACTGTTTTATTACTACAGAGAAAATGTGAATTATTTGATTAAAATTAAGCCTATGGGAGATGGCCTTTCCGTAATAAGGAACTTTCTGGATAAAGGGTTTCCGGATAAGGGGGTCTGATACTTGTAATTAAAATACTATAAAAAAATAATGAAAACTAATTGCAAAGTTGCTAGGAATAGGGCATTCTATAACATACTAAAAGTTAACCACCACATTAAGTTACATATAAATATAAATGACACCAAAACTTATCCAATTTACATAACTTCTGCAAAAGCTTCCTAGAAACTTACATAACTTGCATATTAAGAAAAAGACAATGCAGAGAAGCTTGTCGGGCAGTAAGGAAAAACTATGTTGACCATCAATTATTATTATTATTATTAACATTTATAAAGCGCCAACATATTCCGCAGCGCTGTACAATAAGTGGGTTTCATACATTGGACATACAGAGTAACATATAAAGCAATCAATAACCGATACAAGAGGTGAAGAGAGCCCTGCCCAAAAGAGCTTACAGTCTACAAATGAATTATATATGAAATAATGATGATTTAAGGTTAATTCCACTGCCCCCATTAACTCACTGACTTGTTAGCACATTAATTATTAATTTTAACTATTTATATGACCTGCTTATTGTAGAGTATTAGCTGTTTATATTGGAATCTATTTACTTAATTATATAAGCCTCGTCTACATGAACTTTGGAAAACCGGACAGGTGGCAAACCTAGTCCCGAGCATTCTGGATAACAGGTCCTATATCTGTACTTGTACATATTTATATATAAATATATATATATATATATATCAGTCCTTGGAGTGTCTGCACTCTAATGCAAAAAATATGTATATCACGGGGTGCACAGTCAAATTTATTATAAACAAAAAATAATTCACAACTGGCACACCCTATACTTCCCTGAGAAAGGTCCTGTTGGGGACTGAAACGTCAGATTGTTTTTTGTGCAATGTGTTCACAATAAATTTGTGATTATTTGTATAGGGTTTGCCAGTCGTTAAGTATTTTTTGTATAGATATATATATATATGTACATTTTCTGTGTGCGTATGTATGTATATATGCATTATATATTTTTTTTAATGGTGGCAAGCTTGGTTATGGCCCGGGCCCATATGACTGGAAACCCAGCTATGTGGCCAGTGACATGCAAGCATGAAAAAGAACTAGACATGCCAGAAACACTGGAGCCCCAATCTGAGGGGAAACTAATTAAATGCTGGCTGTGACTTTCTGCTGTGGGGGGGCAGTTCCCTATCAGACGGTTCCATTATATTGACGCATTTATCAGTCGGGCTGAGTCAAGTGAGGCTGTTTTTTTTAGTGATAAAGCCTGTGATAAGCAAAAACAATGTGATAATATTGCACAATATCATAATATATCACAGCTTTATGGGGGAAACAAAATGCGCAGCTTATACTACTGTTATACTAAGGCTATGCACGTCTTAAGCTCCGCCCCGCGCTGTGATGCCCCGCCCACGCTCCGTCAGCTCTAAAGTTTGTGCAGTTTTCACTCCGCTATTAGTGTGAGCCGCGCCTTAGAGTTGGTGGGACTTTTATACACTTGACAATGCCATACGCCGTGCGCCGAGGCCGCCAGGTCGGAGTGTACGATACCTGGTAAGATGAAGTTATAGTGCTGAGTGCCTGTGCCCCACCTGCTGCGCAGCTATACTCAGACTATTCATTCGCGCAGTCCCTAGTGTTACTGCGGCAGGGCTACATATGCGCCACAGCGCCCAGCTACCCACAATAGGTTATTGATAGTGTAGGGGAGGCACTGGCCCCGTTATATTTTGGGTGCTCAGCGTTTAATCTGTCAGTCGTAAATGGGTTATGGCTGCAACTAGTGGTTTAAAAGATTATCCTTCGTGCTTTCGAATTACGCTAATAGAATTTTGAGATACGGATTAGTATAAAGCCTGCATGTTCTGGCATATCGCCAATATAACTAACGCGCCATTATGTTTGGGAGTAACGGGGCTACATTCGCTAAGGGGGCACCAGGGGCAGTGTGCTGATAGTGTGGGGCAGGGAGCTTTATACACTGGGTGTGGCACCGCGGATGGATCCGCCACCGGGCGCGCCTATATACCATTTTGGTTGTTTTAACCCCTGTGTCTGTGCTCTGGAACTCATTTTCTTCTGGTGTTATTCTCATATGCGTACTCTCAAGTCTAATCTCCCCCATTAGGGTAAAACACCTCTTCACTAAAGCTCATTGGGGTCACTGCTCTTTCCATTATCGTGCGATAATTGGGCAGCCAAATATATGATTTATTCTTTCTCTTCAATATGAGGGTGTTTTCTTTCCTTTTTGTTACTGTTACTGTGCTTTTAGGGCTACACGATAGGGAGCATTGGGAGAGAAATAAGTGTAGCACAAGGCTAAAGCTGGCCATACACGTGGCGATCTGGTGATGTTTCGTACGACCATCGGTCGCACGAAACATCGTAAGATCCGCCACACACCATTCAGGGCTGAATCGGCAGGTAAGGAGGTAGAAACAATAGGATTTCTACCTCCTTCTGCCGATTCAGATCTGAAGGGAGAATTTTGGTCAGGCACCTTCTATGGCACCCGATCAAAATTTTCAAACTGGTCCGATCGGCGAGTCGTCCGATATCAGCAGGTTCCTGCGATATCGGTCGACTCGCCGACATACCATACACGCAGGTTTCGTACGATAATATCGGTACGTGTATGGCCACCTTTAGTGGTAGAATTGTTGGGAAGCTAGAGGCCAGGCTTGTACCCAATAGTAGATAATGAGGCTGATAAGGAGAGATGGCAGGGGGAGGAAGCAGCAACACACAATGATATTGAAAAGAAAGTATTAATGCTGGGCTCCTACATAAACTCTGGGTATTATATGTAAACTGCTTCAGACTCCATAGCCACAATCATTTCATTGTTGCTCTTTGTGTAGTTAGAGAGACAGGTTGGAACAATGATTGCTTCCCACCCAACATGTTTATTTAAGATCTGCTTGCAATATTTACCCGCTAATCTGTGCCCTAAACATGTTTGCCTGCTTGTACTCTGTGTTCTCACACGGCGTGTACAGCGGGTACAACTGCCTGCTCTGTATTCACTGGCATTATAATACTAGGATAGCTTAAAGGAGACATATCCTATAAAAATTAAGAATGTACCAGTGAATTATACTCCTCTAGATATAGAAGGATTGTGCTTAAAAAGTTGTGTTTCTGACTGATTTATTGAGAAATTCCACCAAAACCCCCACTAGCCCCGCCCATCTGTTCCACTTCCTGCTGGCTGAATTCTCTGGATGAGCTGTGGAGCCGGCGGCCCTCCGTACCCTGCACTGTAGGACAGGAACCAATCAGCAGCTAGGCTGACCTGATAGGGAACTGAAGCCTGTCTGTGCTTGTGTGAGTGCAGGGCTGTGATTGGCTCTCCCTCTCCTACTGTGCTTCTGGCAGGGACCGTTAGGTCACGCCCACCCCTCATATGAAACACAGACAGGGACCTGAGAGGATCTATAGGGAGCTCCAATAAAGGGGCCATTGTTACAGATAGGGTTAATGTTTAGCCCAAAGGGAAACCAGCACCGTATATTATTCATAATTGCCTACAGGGTTAGGGGTTTTCCCATTTATCCAATATGTTTCCTATCCAGAATGCTCAGGATCTGGGGTTTTCCGGATAAGGGCTCTTACCCTAATTTGGATCTCCGTACCTCAAGTCAGTGATCCCCAACCATTGGCTCAGGAGCTGGATGTTGCTCTCAGTGGCCTCAAAGCAGGTGCTTAATTTTGAATTTCTGGACTGAATGCAAGTTTTGGTTGCATAAAAAACAGATGCACTTCCAAACAGCCTTATTTAGGCTGCCAGACCACATAGGAGCCACCAAACAGCCAATCACAGCCCTTATTTGGCACCCCAATAAAGCTTTTTTTTTTTTATGCTTGTGTTGCTCCTCCACTCTTTTTACATTTAAGCGTAGCTCACTGATTAAAAAGGTTGGGGTTCCTCTGCCTTAAGTCTACTAAATAAAAACTTGTTTGGGAACATTGCCAGATGGCCCGATCTTTCAGTATGGCCTGCCTAAGGGCAGTGACATAAGGGGCTTCAATGACCTTAATGTAAATTAGCAAGGGTAAACGTTATCATCCCATAATCAAATTAAATTTTTTAGTAATTTATCTTCAGTAGTGTATATTGTGGGTAGTGACACTGTATTTTGGGCATTTTGTTAACTGCATGGGCAGCAGAACGTCCTGTGTATGGTTGATGAGCAATATCATCTTACAGAAGTGCTCTACAGTATGTAATTAGGTGTAAGGATGGGAAATCGGAGCTTAATTTCAAATATTTCTGTTGGAGCGTATATGTGTCACAGAAAATCCAGCATCATGTATGGAGACTTTATATGAATACATGGGTGCTACATAAGCCCTTCATACCTGTTGTGTCCCACCTAGGGAGGAATGCAGAGAACAAGTGGATCGCTATCCGTATGCCAGTTTTAGGAAACTTCCAACATATAGAGAAGCAAGAAACTTTGCAAGGAGCAATGAGAGATACTCGCCTTATTCCTCTGCAGGTGAGTCTGTGTGTGAGTTATCTATGCAGGTACATGGCAGTATTTTTTGTTAGATATTGTTTGTGCTGAAATCAGTTAGGTCTACTACATCTGCTAGGAAGGGAGCTCCCCTAAAACACTTTAGATCCACCTATCAATTAAAATCTGACTTTGACTTCAGCATGAAGAGAGATTGTTGAGAGAAGAACAGTGAAGTATAACTTGAAGTAAGATACTTATTTCCATGAAACGCTTATATTCAGTTTCAAAGGTCCCCTTTAAAGTAAGCTATGTCAGCAAAATGAACTACGAGCACATTAACCCCATACATGCCAGAAAGATCACTGCAGAAAACAAACCTGCATTTTAACCCCAAACATGTAAGCAGGATCACTGCAGAAATAGATTATGAGCACATCTCTCCACCGATAGGAACCTGCATGCGCAGTTGGTGGTAGCAGGAAATCTGCACAAGCAGGGTCTGTGTCGGCAGTGGGACCCAAACTGTCTTTAATTGCTAAGAAGATGTTGGCCAGGTATGCTGCTGCGCTACTCTGCTGTTTTAGCTAGAGGTTAGCGGTAGGGACTGTATTTAAACCTAAGAACTATGTAATAAGGGAGAGGTGAGGGGGTCTAGGCAGTTATAGCTAACTGGGCTTTTAGCGCCTAGGGGTATAGTTCTCCTTTAACTCTACTGTTAGCACAAGGTTCCTTTTTTACCCTGCAGTTATTCCAGTACTCCCCCACACACAAGGCTGAAACACAAGCAGCAGTCGTTTCTGACCATAGATCATTGTGGTTATTGCAGGGCTTCACGATGCAGTCTCTGGATAACTGTTTGGTGGTTGTCACCAATTTTCCTGTTGTAAAACCATTGGCTTGCTTATATGGTTCTGCTGGCCTAAACTGCGGATTTATGGTGCTGGTGTTTCCCACAGGACGTTCAGCAGAGGTGTACACAGATGGCTGCTGTTACAGGAATGGTCAATATGGTGCAAATGGCGGCATTGGGGTTTATTGGGGTCCTGAAGATTCAAGGTATGTTTGCTAGCCTTTTCAAGCAGTTGAAAGACATTAAGGTAAACCAAGACTTCGCCAAATTATGTAACGTGTTATCTCCCAGCTAAGACTAGTTCTAGGCAAGTAAGTAAGTAAGTAGAGTTTTATTGTCATCCCAACAATATACTTACAAGTACACAGTGGGATGAAATATCGTCCTCCTGAATCAAAAAGGTGCAATACATAACTAATTACTATAGTAATAGAAAATAAAATTAAAAAAAAAATTCCAGCACAGAACTGTGCAACACAAAATCAGTGAAGTGTTAAGGTAAAATGACTAAATGAATAACCAGTACAGTACAAAAATAGTGCAATATTACAATTAGTGCTGGTAATTCATATTTGTTGGCTTAGAACTCTATGTACAGAATCTGAGAGTAAAACAGAGGTAGGAATTTACACATAGTGGGTATGTATTCTGCCCAAGGCATCCGTTTTCTGATTCTGTCGCCTTCATTGTTCTCTCGACTGTAAGCATTCATATGGCATCCAGCTACTGTATGATCACTTCTACATATAGCCAGTGGGTCTTGGAGCTACATAGCAAATGCTATTCAGGGCAGAAAATAACCGTTCATAACAACTGGCCTTCATTTTCAGGAGGTAGCCCCACAATTAGAAAATACTTATGTTATATTACCTGACATGTTGATAATTTATTTCTCCTGCCTCTGTACTACTTTTTAGCCAACCTTTTTTTAACTGTGTGCAACACTCGGATGTAAAAAGTGTTGGAGCCACACAAGCATGAAAAATGTTCCTTTAGGATGCCATACAAGGACTGTGATTGTCTATCTGGTACCCAATGTGTACCCAAGTCTGTTTAGAGTAAAACTGTGTCTCTGTGCTGACAAAACTTGTCTACAAGCCAAAAATGTAAAAAACAGGATCTGGGAGCAACACCAAATGGGGCATTGAGCAACTTGTTACTTACAAGCCACTGGTTGGGGGTCACTGATAGAGTATGAATGTGTTTCTGGCTAAGAATAAACTTCCCTCATTCTACATGCTTTCAAGGGGACCTGTCACCCTAAGAAATAATTTAAAACTATTTTATATTGTGTTTGTCAAGCAAAATAAACCTCACTTACACTATATAGATCATATAAAACTTATTTTCTTCAGAAATTACACAATGGCAGCAAACAGGTGGGCACCATTTTGTGGGCACTGTTATTAAGGCAAGCATGCACCAGATGCCCATGCACAGGATATACAATTAGATAGGGAGGGGGAAAGTGAGTTCTGAATAGAGAGTAAAAGTAATTATCTACGGCAGTGCTGTCCAACTTCTGTGGTGCCGATGGCCGAAATTTCTCCAGAATACATAATGGAGGGCCAATAATGGCCACTCCCCTTTTTTAAACTGCACTTCAAACCACACCCATGTTATCACAAGACCATACCCACATTAATGGTGATAGCACAGCAAAAACCCGAAATGCTTGGTGCTCACTGCAGGGATATCAACCATCATTCATATGTGGAAGAATTATATTATGTCATATTAAGACACACCCTTAAATCCATATGCTTCCTCCTCCCCTGTAGATAGCACAGCAACCCCAAGCACATAATTACACACATTAGGGACAATTTAATGGCTGATTTAATGTTTTTTTTCACAGAAATGTTTCCGCTAAGCTTAAAGGAAGGCAAACCAACCAGCGAGCTGAAATTGAGGTGAGCCTATTACTCATATTTTCAGAAATAATTCTTAGTGATTTTGTTCTCTCAAACCCCCCCCTCTTCCACCATGAAGATTTAATTGTAATTCATTCTAACAATCATCTTTACCAAGGCTGCCTGCACTGCTGTGGAACAAGCCAGGGATGACAATATCACCAGTCTTAATATAAATACTGACAGCAGGTTCACTATAAAAGGTAAGTTTTCATACTGGCACTTAAATTCTGTTTTGTGCGCCAACTTAGATTTATGTACAAATGATATTTGAAATGGCTGCTGTGTAGAGTTTACAATTTTTATATATTTCCACGCCTGAAATTTAGGTTTGACCAGAGATGAAATTGTTTGCATAGTTACATAGGGTTGAAAAAAGACCAGTGTCCATCAAGTTCAACCCATCCAAGTAAACCCAGCACACTTAACCCACACCTACCAATCTATACACTCACATACATAAACTATATATACAACCACTAGTACTAACTGTAGATATTAGTATCACAATAGCCTTGGATATTCTGATTGATCAAGAACTCATCCAGGCCCCTCTTGCAGGCTTGATTATGCAAAATAATTATGCGGTTTTAATTATATTGAATGTCTGACTTAAAAGAACCACTTGGCATATGTGAGTAATGATCAATTCCAGTTGATCCATAAAACTTGTTGCAATTTATTGTGGCAAAAATAGATTTCTGTTCTAAATGGATTGACTGGTGTTGATTAGCTGTAGGAGAATTTGATCAAGCTTAAGGAATTTCCAGCAAATATTAAATGCTTACGGAGGGATTTCTCCATCTAATGTGTAATAGTCCCATGACATAATCATTTTCTGTTCTTTTTAGGAATGACACAGTGGGTGCCAAGGTGGAAGGAAAATGGTTGGAAAACCATTGATGGTAGAGATGTTATCAACAAGCAGGACTTCCAGAAGCTTGATAAAGCATGTGAAAACATGGACATAAAATGGGTATGAATAGCTGCAAAAATTAATTATGGTTTTATTGATGACTGCTTTTCATGTTGGTTTTGAGCTGCCTTTACTGTCTTTCTGTACATAACTTGTGTGTCATCTGTGTTGTACAGAAAGACAGTAAGAACATGACTTTTTTTAAAGATCTGTTGATGAGATTTTTATTGGTGTATATTACAGTACCCTTCGGTTAACATTTAGTATGATGTAAACTGACATTTTGAGAGAATTTGCAATTTGATTTAATTTTTTATTTTCTTTTTGAAAAGTATCTAGCTTTTTGTTCAGCATAATCACCTCGGCTATAAGAGCCCAGGGAGCTGTCACAGAGAGAAACATTTGTGTCCCTGTATGCATGATGTTATCATACTAGCCCCACCCCATCAGCAGACCATGTACTTTGTTTATTTTATTTGGATTATAAACCCTGTTAGAGATACCTTAATGTCGAACATCAGAGGCAATATTACATTGCAAGTAGAAAATATGCAGAATAGTTCAGTTAATAAATTAGCACTTCTAGCTAGGAGATTAATGAAGTATTTTCAAGCTGTTGCTTACAAATGATGGAACGATTTTCTTACCTGCGCCCTTTCTATGTTTCATTACAGAACTATGTCCCAGGACACTCTGGCAGTGTGGGGAACGACAGGGCGGATCAACTGGCTAAAGCAGGCTCCAGAAAATAAAGAGAAGAAGCTTAGGCACTAGGCACCTAACCAGCCTTATGCTACATGCATATTGTTGTTTATCTACAGACCTAGTTAGGTTGGCTGTTAATGATATTCCTGTTACTACCTGCCACCTTATATTTGTGCTTAGAAGCTTGGCCAGTTGGCCTTCCCTAATGTCACAGGCAGCTAAAGTTGCTGCTGAGGGTTGCCAGTGCCTTAACCTGTTAGCATTGTTATGTTTGTGAGATGTGCGGTGGTATAACCGCCTGGGCATGACCCTGAGTGGGGAAAGTGTTAATGTGTATGTTTAGGAGTGGTGTAAAAGCATTGAGAGGAAATGCTGTTATTTAAGTTTATAGTGCATGTGTTCCCAGATTAGTGCTTTCAAGTTTTCTGAAGTTTCTCTGAAATATGTGAGTGGTGCCTATAAATAAATTGGTTCCTTGATGGCTTCTAGTGTGTACTAAGAATTTGCCTAAATACACATAACTTGTTAAAAAAGACCTTAAGCTAAGAATAAACAAAGTTTGCGCTGCAAGAGATAAAATGTTCACACAGCAATGGCTGGGCTGCTCGGAGGAAAACTTCTACATTTTATATGCCTATAATCCCCTCTAATGTACTTGTACAGAGTAATCATGTCCCCTCGCAAGCGCCTTTTTTCCAGAGAAAACAACCCCAACCTCGACAGTCTCACCTCATAGCTTAAATCTTCCATCCCCTTTACCAGTCTCTGCACTCTCTCCAGCTCATTAATATGCTTCTTAAGACTGGAGCCCAAAACTGCACTGCATAGTCAAGGTGAGGCCTTACCAGGGACCTATAAAGGGGCAAAATTATGTTTTAATCCCTTTTTTATACAATACAGCTCTTAATTTGCTTTAGTATCCACCGAAAAAAAAAAATTGTTATCTACAAAAAAAACCAAATCCTTCTCCAGTAAGGATACCCCCAACAAACTACCATTAAGTAGATGGCTTGAATTTATATTATTTCTACCATTCATCATGCAACCAAGCTGCTTTCTGTCAATCTGACACCATCATGAAAAATCTACCAGGCAGTATACAGTGGGGGAAATAATTATTTGACCCCTCACTGATTTTGTAAGTTTGTCCAATGACAAAGAAATGAAAAGTCTCAGAACAGTATCATTTCAATGGTAGGTTTATTTTTAAGGAACAGTAACACCAAAAAATGAAAGTGTATAAAAATAATTAATATATTATGTACTATTGCCCTGCACTGGTAAAAATTGTGTGTTTGCTTCATAAACCCTACTACAGTTTATATAAATACCCTGCTGTGTAGCCATGGGGGCAGCCATTTAAATTGAAAAAAGGAGAAAAGGCACAGGTTCCTAAGCAGATAACAGATAAGTAGCATAGATTCCCATTGTATTCTACACAGTTATCTGTTATCTTCTTATGTAACCTGTGCCTTTTCTCCTTTTTTCAATTTAAATGGCTGCCCCCATGGCTACACAACAGCTATTTCTATTAACTACAGTAGTCTTTCTGAAGCAAACACACAACTTTTACCAGTGCAGGGCAACAGTACATTATATTTTAATTATTTTAAAACATTTTTATTTTTTAGTGTTACTGTTCCTTTAACAGTGGCAGATAGCACATCAAAAGGAAAATCGAAAAAATAACTTTAAATAAAAGATAGCAACTGATTTGCATTTCATTGAGTGAAATAAGTTTTTGAACCCCTACCAACCATTAAGAGTTCTGGCTCCCACAGAGTGGTTAGACACTTCTACTCAATTAGTCAACCTCATTAAGGACACCTGTCTTAACTAGTCACCTGTATAAAAGACACCTGTCCACAGAATCAATCAATCAAGCAGACTCCAAACTCTCCAACATGGGAAAGACCAAAGAGCTGTCCAAGGATGTCAGAGACAAAATTGTAGACCTGCACAAGGCTGGAATGGGCTACAAAACCATTAGCAAGAAGCTGGGAGAGAAGGTGACAACTGTTGGTGCGATTGTTCGAAAATGGAAGGAGCACAAAATGACCATCAATCGACCTCGCTCTGGGGCTCCACGCAAGATCTCACCTCGTGGGGTGTCAATGATTCTGAGAAAGGTGAAAAAGCATCCTAGAACTACACGGGAGGAGTTAGTTAATGACCTCAAATTAGCAGGGACCACAGTCACCAAGAAAACCATTGGAAACACATTACACCGCAATGGATTAAAATCCTGCAGGGCTCGCAAGGTCCCCCTGCTCAAGAAGGCACATGTGCAGGCCCGTCTGAAGTTTGCCAATGAACACCTGAATGATTCTGTGAGTGACTGGGAGAAGGTGCTGTGGTCTGATGAGACCAAAATAGAGCTCTTTGGCATTAACTCAACTCGCTGTGTTTGGAGGAAGAAAAATGCTGCCTATGACCCCCAAAACACCGTCCCCACCGTCAAGCATGGGGGTGGAAACATTTTGCTTTGGGGGTGTTTTTCTGCTAAGGGCACAGGACAACTTATTCGCATTAACGGGAAAATGGACGGAGCCATGTATCGTGAAATCCTGAACGACAACCTCCTTCCCTCTGCCAGGAAACTGAAAATGGGTCGTGGATGGGTGTTCCAGCACGACAATGACCCAAAACATACAGCAAAGGCAACAAAGGAGTGGCTCAAGAAGAAGCACATTAAGGTCATGGAGTGGCCTAGTCAGTCTCCGGACCTTAATCCAATAGAAAACCTATGGAGGGAGCTCAAGCTCAGAGTTGCACAGAGACAGCCTCGAAACCTTAGGGATTTAGAGATGATCTGCAAAGAGGAGTGGGACCAACATTCCTCCTAAAATGTGCGCAAACTTGGTCATCAATTACAAGAAACGTTTGACCTCTGTGCTTGCAAACAAGGGTTTTTCCACTAAGTATTAAGTCTTTTTTTGTTAGAGGGTTCAAAAACTTATTTCACTCAATGAAATGCAAATCAGTTGCTATCTTTTATTTAAAGTTATTTTTTCGATTTTCCTTTTGATGTGCTATCTGCCACTGTTAAAATAAACCTACCATTGAAATGATACTGTTCTGAGACTTTTCATTTCTTTGTCATTGGACAAACTTACAAAATCAGTGAGGGGTCAAATAATTATTTCCTCCACTGTAGCTCTTACTGAGCTTGAATCCTGGGTTCTTTATATGTATTCCATAATAACACGGGGCAACAGATTGTACTTAAAAATGTTTCTGTAGTATTTAGCTTGATAACTTCAGTACATTCTGAGCCACTAGAGGGCACTATGTCACTGATCTTGTAAATGATCTCATTTTCATTTAAATACTATAATATGGGCTTAGTGTCAGGATGAGATTGTTGCCTGGATATGTTACATACCCAGTTTGATAACAAAATACTGGAGACAAATAGAGATTTGAAGGATTCACAAAATAATTGAATTTCCATTTCATTGAATAGAGGTTGGCAGCTACTGGTGCAGATCAGCTTGCTCAGAAGAGGCAGATATTGGGGTATTACATGTCTTTCTTTATAATGGCAAGCTATTTATAAGAACAATGCTGGTTATAATGCCACTTTTGGCTGAAATATTTGAGAGACCTTGATCCTCACTTTTCTTGGAATCAGTGGGAAAATGCACAATTGAGCCTTTTCAGGTTGGAATGTTCCCATTAGGGCCAATAACAAGTAGTACAGGCGCCTCCTGGCACTATGCAATGTACCCTAGGTATTTTCTGAAAAGTCATAAAAACCACTAACTTTAGGAAAGCTTTGCAGATTGGTACTTTGGTGTAGAAAGGACTATTTACCCATGTTGGATTTGTCAGAATGTGTACTTTCAAAAACTATATGGTTTTCAGGGGTCACCCAACATTTCTGCAGCTTCTACCCCACACAAAGCTGCCATGTGTTTATGAATTAGGTAAAGGTAAGCCATGAAATTAGTGCGCACAAGGTATATTTTGGGGTCTGTAAGTGCCATGTGCTTTGATAAACCTATGTACAGTGGGCATCAAACTGTTCAGTAGACCTCAGGGTTCATATTTAGGAAGTTTTATATAGCTACCTAATGACCTGTAGGAAATAACATTCTGCAAAATGGAAGCTTTGAGTGTTTTTTTGGAAATGTCATTAAAATTGCTAAATTTAGGAAAGCTTTGCGGCTTGGTACTTTGGAGTAGAAAGAAGTGGGTACCCATTTTAGATTGGGGGGAAGGTTTACTTTCCAAAAATATATGGCTTTCTGGTGTGAGTGTACTTTTTTGTAACTTTATCCCACATATAATGATGTAAATCTGCTGAAATGATAGATTGCATGGGGTATGTTCCCATTGGGGCCCGTACATGCCACATACATAGGGAAACCTATACATATTGGGCATCAAACTGTTCAGTGGGCCCCTGGCGTTCATATTTAGGGTGTTTTATTTGGTTACATTATGACCTGTAGGAGATCAGATACTATAGACTGGAAACTTTGAAGCAATTTTTTAAAAAAAATCACAAATTTTGATAAAAACCAGTAACTTTAGGAAAGCATTGAGCCTTGGTAGATTGGAGTAGACAATTGTGCCTATTCTGGATTCCCCAGAATCTGTTCTTTCCAAAAATATAAAGTATAATTTTCTGGGATAAACCTTCTGTTAGTGGAATTTTTGACCTTGAAATCTGTATGCAGCTTTCTGGAGCAGTGCTTTGGAAATTTGGTAGTGTACTGCTGGGAGTTTTTGACCTATACAAGTGAGAAATCTCCATATAACTATATATATTTGGTATTGGCACGTTCAGGAGACATGGGACTTTAAAAATCAGTTGTATTTTTGTGCATAAAATAATTTTTGTTTCTAGTATATGTGTTTATATTATGGAAAAATTTGATTTTTTTTTTTCTTTTTTTAGACATTTAGAAGCCTATATCTTGTTACAGAATTAGAATTACACAAACACCCCCAAAAGCTTAGGTTGTCCAAAAGCTTAGGTTGTCCTGAAAAAAACGATATATTGTTTTCCTGGGTAAACTGAAAGTCCCCCCGAGGAAAGGCCCCTAAAGTGAAACAGTGGCAATACAAGTTCGGCTTTGACCAAAACAGCTGGCAGTAAAAGGGTTAAAATATAATGTACTTTAGACTACAGTTTATATAAACAAAGCCATTGTGTAACAATGGAGGCATTTGAAATAAGGTGTAAC